>NC_092339.1:136110357-136413214 GCF_046630445.1 Rutidosis leptorrhynchoides
TTAAATTAAAATTAATACTTAAACAACTTTGTTAAATTTTGTAGATGGCCGCCAATAACAACAACAACATTCCAAACGCACCTATCAACTTTAACAACCTATCGTTGAGCTCAATCCTCGAAAAGGAAAAACTCAACCATACGAACTTCATGGATTGGTTCCGCAATCTAAGAATTGTCCTCAAACTTGAGGATAGGGCGTATGTGTTGGAAGACCCCATTCTCGATCAACCGGACGAGGATGATACGGAAGGCATGGCTTATTGGGAGAAATTGAAATGTCCCGTTCATATTGATTATAAACGTTCCATATTAATTGATTTCGTTGCGAGGTTTTGACCTCTATATGAGACGTTTTTCAAAGACCGCATTCATTTTTAAAACAACCATAACCTTTATTTTATCAATAAAGGTTTCAAAAGCATTACGTAGATTATCAAATAATGATAATCTAAAATATACTGTTTACACACGACCATTACATAATGGTTTACAATAGAAATATATTACATCAACATATGTTTCTTGAATGCAGTTTTTACATATTATCATACAAACATGGACTCCAAATCTTGTCCTTATTTTAGTATGCAACAGCGGAAGCTCTTAATATTCACCTGAGAATAAACATGCTTTAAACGTCAACAAAAATGTTGGTGAGTTATAGGTTTAACCTATATATATCAAATCGTAACAATAGACCACAAGATTTCATATTTCAATATACATCCCATACATAGAGATAAAAATCATTCATATGGTGAACACCTGGTAACCGACATTAACAAGATGCATATATAAGAATATCCCCATCATTCCGGGACACCCTTCGGATATGATATAAATTTTGAAGTACTAAAGCATCCGGTACTTTGGATGGGGTTTGTTAGGCCCAATAGATCTATCTTTAGGATTCGCGTCAATTAGGGTGTCTGTTCCCTAATTCTTAGATTACCAGACTTAATAAAAAGGGGCATATTCAATTTCGATAATTCAACCATAGAATGTAGTTTCACGTACTTGTGTCTATTTTGTAAATCATTTATAAAACCTGCATGTATTCTCATCCCAAAAATATTAGATTTTAAAAGTGGGACTATAACTCACTTTCACAGATTTTTACTTCGTCGGGAAGTAAGACTTGGCCACTGGTCGATTCACGCACCTATAACAAATATGTACATATAAATCAAAGTATATTCAATATATATTTACAATACTTTTAATACATTTTGATGTTTTAAGTTTATTAAGTCAGCTGTCCTTGTTAGTAACCTACAACTAGTTGTCCAACGTTAGATGTACAGATCACAACTCAAAGTATATATATTTTTGGAATCAACCTCAACCCTGTATAGCTAACTCCCACATTACTGCATATAGAGTGTCTATGGTTGTTCCAAATAATATATACACATGGGTCGATATGATATGTCAAAACATTTGCATACGTGTCTATGGTATCCCAAGATTACATAATATATTAGAATACATGTATAATACAATATAAGTTAGCTAGGATATGATTAATATAGATTTGTTACCAATTTTCACGTTGCTACAACAAGAAAAATTATCCAATCTTGTTTTACCCATAACTTCTTCATTTTAAATCCGTTTTGAGTGAATCAAATTGCTATGGTTTCATATTGAACTCTATTTTATGAATCTAAACAGAAAAAGTATAGATTTATATTCAGAAATATAAGTTACAAGTCGTTTTTGTAAAGGTAGTCATTTCAGTCGAAAGAATGACGTCTAGATGACCATTTTAGAAAACATACTTCCACTTTGAGTTTAACCATGATTTTTGGATATAGTTTCATGTTCATAAGAAAAATCATTTTCCCAGAAGAACAACTTTTAAATTAAAGTTTATCATAGGTTTTAATTAACTAACCCAAAATAGCCCGCGGTGTTACTACGACGGCGTAAATCCGGTTTTACGGTGTTTTTCGTGTTTCCGGGTTTTAAATCATTAAGTTAGAATATCATATAGATATAGAACATGTGTTTAGTTTATTTTGAAAGTCAAGTTAGAAGGATTAACTTTTGTTTGCGAACAAGTTTAGAATTAACTAAACAATGTTCTAGTGATTACAAGTTTAAACCTTCGAATAAGATAGCTTTATATGTATAAATCGAATGATGTTATGAACATCATTACTACCTCAAGTTTTCTGGATAAAGCTACTGGAAATGAGAAAAATGGATCTAGCTTCAAAGGATCCTTGGATGGCTTGAAAGTTCTTGAAGCAGAATCATGACACGAAAACAGTTCAAGTAAGATTTTCACTCGAAATAAGATTGTTATAGTTATATAAATTGAATCAAAGTTTGAATATGATTATTACCTTGTATTAGAAATATATCTTATTGTAAATAAGAAAGATTTCTTGAGGTTGGTTGATCACTCTACAAGATTGGAATTAAGCTAGCAAACTTGAAAGTATTCTTGATTTTATGAAACTAGAACTTGTAGAATTTATAAAGAACACTTAGAACTTGAAGATAGAACTTGAGAGAGATCAATTAGATGAAGAAAATTGAAGAATAAAAGTGTTTGTAGGTGTTTTTGGTCGTTGGTGTATGGATTAGATATAAAGGATATGTAATTTTATTTTCATGTAAATAAGTCATGAATGATTACTCATATTTTTATAATTTTATGAGATATTTCATGCTAGTTGCCAAATGATGGTTCCCACATGTGTTAGGTGACTCACATGGGCTGCTAAGAGCTGATAATTGGAGTGTATATACCAATAGTACATACATCTAAAAGCTGTGTATTGTACGAGTACGAATACGGGTGCATACGAGTAGAATTGTTGATGAAACTGAACGAGAATGTAATTGTAAGCATTTTTGTTAAGTAGAAGTATTTTGATAAGTGTCTTGAATTCTTTCAAAAGTGTATGAATACATATTAAAACACTACATGTATATACATTTTAACTGAGTCGTTATGTCATCGTTAGTCGTTACATGTAAGTGTTGTTTTGAAACCTTTAGGTTAACGATCTTGTTAAATGTTGTTAACCCAATGTTTATAATATCAAATGAGATTTTAAATTATTATATTATCATGATATTATGATGTACGAATATCTCTTAATATGATATATATATACATTAAATGTCGTTACAACGATAATCGTTACATATATGTCCCGTTTCAAAATCATTAAGTTAGTAGTCTTGTTTTTACATATGTAGTTCATTATTAATATACTTAATGATATGTTTACTTATCATAATATCATGTTAACTATATATATAACCATATATATGTCATCATATAGTTTTTACAAGTTTTAACGTTCGTGAATCACCGGTCAACTTGGGTGGTCAATTGTCTATATGAAACCTATTTCAATTAATCAAGTCTTAACAAGTTTGATTGCTTAATATGTTGGAAACACTTAATCATGTAAATAACAATTTCATTTAATATATATATAAACATGGAAAAGTTCGGGTCACTACAGTACCTACCAGTTAAATAAATTTCGTCCCGAAATTTTAAGCAGTTGGAGGTGTTGACGTATCTTCTGGAAATAAATGCGGGTATTTCTTCTTTATCTGATCTTCTCATTCCCAGGTGAACTCTGGTCCTCTACGAGCATTCCATCGAACCTTAACAATTGGTATCTTGTTTTGCTTAATTCTTTTAACCTCACGATCCATTATTTCGACGGGTTCTTCGATGAATTGAAGTTTTTCGTTGATTTGGATTTCATCTAACGGAATAGTGAGATCTTCTTTAGAAAAACATTTCTTCAAATTCGAGACATGGAAAGTGTTATGTACAGCCGCGAGTTGTTGAGGTAACTCAAGTCGGTAAGCTACTGGTCCGACATGATCAATAATCTTGAATGGTCCGATATACCTTGGATTTAATTTCCCTCATTTACCAAATCGAACAACACCTTTTCAAGGTGCAACTTTAAGCATGACCATCTCTCCAATTTCAAATTCTATATCTTTTCTTTTAATGTCAGCGTAGCTCTTTTGTCGACTTTGGGTGGTTTTCAACCGTTGTTGAATTTGGATGATCTTCTCGGTAGTTTCTTGTATTATCTCCGGACCCGTAATCTGTCTATCCCCCACTTCACTCCAACAAATCGGAGACCTGCACTTTCTACCATAAAGTTCTTCAAACGGCGCCATCTCAATGCTTGAATGGTAGCTGTTGTTGTAGGAAAATTCTGCTAACGGTAGATGTCGATCCCAATTGTTTCTGAAATCAATAACACATGCTCGTAGCATATCTTCAAGCGTTTGTATCATCCTTTCGCTCTACCCATCAGTTTGTGGATGATAGGCAGTACTCATGTCTAGACGAGTTCCTAATGCTTGATGTAATGTCTGCCAGAATCTTGAAATAAATCTGCCATCCCTATCAGAGATAATAGAGATTGGTATTCCATGTCTGGAGACGACTTCCTTCAAATACAGTCGTGCTAACTTCTCCATCTTGTCATCTTCTCTTATTAGCAGGAAGTATGCTGATTTGGTGAGACGATCAACTATTAACCAAATAGTATCAATACCACTTGCAGTCCTTGGCAATTTAGTGATGAAATCCATGGTAATGTTTTCCCATTTCCATTCCGGGATTTCGGGTTGTTGAAGTAGACCTGAAGGTTTCTGATGCTCAGCTTTGACCTTAGAACACGTCAAACATTCTTCTACGTATTTAGTAACATTGGCTTTCATACCCGGCCACCAAAAATGTTTCTTGAGATCCTTGTACATCTTCCCCGTTCCAGGATGTATTGAGTATCTGGTTTTATGAGCTTCTCTAAGTACCATTTCTCTCATATCTCCAAATTTTGGTACCCAAATCCTTTCAGCCCTATACCGGGTTCCGTCTTCCAGAATATTAAGATGCTTCTCCGATCCTTTGGGTATTTCATCCTTTAAATTTTCCTCTTTTAAAACTCCTTGTTGCGCCTCCTTTATTTGAGTAGTAAGGTTATTGTGAATCATTATATTCATAGATTTTACTCGAATGGGTTCTCTGTCCTTCTTGCTCAAGGCGTCGGCTACCACATTTTCCTTCCCCGGATGGTAACGAATCTCAAAGTCGTAATCATTCAACAATTCAATCCACCTACGCTGCCTCATATTCAGTTATTTCTGATTAAATATGTGTTGAAGACTTTTGTGGTCGGTATATATAATACTTTTGACCCCATATTAGTAGTGCCTCCAAGTCTTTAATGCAAAAACAACCGCGCCTAATTCCAAATTATGCGTCGTATAATTTTGTTTGTGAATCTTCAATTGTCTAGACGCATAAGCAATCACCTTCGTTCGTTACATTAATACACAACCGAGACCTTGCTTTGATGCGTCACAATAAATCACAAAATCATCATTCCCTTCAGGCAATGACAATATAAGTGCCGTAGTTAGCTTTTTCTTCAATAACTGAAACGCTTTCTCTTGTTCATCCTTCCATTCAAATTTCTTCCCTTTATGCGTTAATGCAGTCAAGGGTTTTGCTATTCTGGAAAAGTCTTGGATGAACTTTCTGTAGTAACCAGCTAGTCCTAAAAACTGGCGTATGTGTTTCGGAATTTTCGGGTTTTCCCACTTTTCAACAGTCTCTATCTTTGCCGGATCCACCTTAATACCTTCTTTGTTCACTATGTGACCGAGGAATTGAACTTCTTCTAACCAAAATGCACACTTTGAAAACTTAGCGTACAATTCTTCCTTCCTCAATACTTCTAACACCTTTTTCAAATGTTCACCTTGTTCTTGGTCATTCTTTGAGTAAATAAGTATGTCATCAATGAAAACAATGACAAACTTGTCAAGGTATGGTCCACACACTCGGTTCATAAGGTCCATGAACACAGCTGGTGCATTAGTTAAACCAAACGGCATGACCATAAACTCGTAATGACCGTAACGTGTTCTGAAATCAGTCTTTGGAATATCATCTTCTTTCACCCGCATTTGGTGAGACCCGGAACGTAAGTCAATCTTTGAATAAATAGACGAGCCTTGTAGTTGATCAAATAAGTCGTCGATTCTCAGTAGTGGGTAGCAGTTCTTGATGGTAAGTTTGTTCAACTCTCGGTAGTCGATACACAACCTGAATGTACCATCTTTCTTTTTGACAAACAAAACAGGAGCTCCCCACGGTGATGTGCTTGGTCGAATGAAACCACGCTCTAAAAGTTCTTGTAATTGGCTTTGCAGTTCTTTCATCTCGCTGGGTGCGAGTCTGTAAGGAGCACGAGCTATTGGTGCAGCTCCTGGTACAAGATCTATTTGAAATTGAACGGATCGATGTGGGGGTAATCCCGATAATTCTTTCGAAAATACATCGGGAAATTCTTTTGCGACGAGAACATCATTGATGCTCTTTTCTTCAGTTTGTACTTTCTCGACGTATGCTAGAACAGCATATCAACCTTTTCTTATTAGTTTTTGTGCCTTCAAATTACTAATAAGATGTAGCTTCGTGTTGCCCTTTTCTCCGTACACCATTAAGGGTTTTCCTTTTTCTCGTATAATGCGAATTGTATTTTTCTAACAAACGATCTCTGCTTTCACTTCTTTCAACCAGTCCATACCGATTATCACATCAAAACTCCCTAACTCTACTGGTATCAAGTCTATCTTAAATGTTTCGCTAACCAGTTTAATTTCTCGATTCCGACATATATTATCTGCTGAAATTAATTTACCATTTGCTAATTCGAGTAAAAATTTACTATCCAAAGGTGTCAATGGACAACTTAATTTAGCACAAAAATCTCTACTCATATAGCTTCTATCCGCACCCGAATCAAATAAAACGTAACAAGATTTATTGTCAATAAGAAACGTACCCATAACAAGCTCCGGGTCTTACTGTGCCTCAGCCGCATTAATATTGAAAACTCTTCCGCGACCTTGTCCATTCGTGTTCTCCTGGTTCGGGCAATTTCTAATAATGTGGCCCGGTTTTCCACATTTATAACAAACTACATTGGCATAACTTGCTCCGACACTACTTGCTCCGCCATTACTCATTCCGACACCATTTATTCCTTTCGTTCTGTTAACCCCTGGTCTGTAGACCTCACACTTCACCGCGCTATGACCATTTCTTTTACACTTGTTGCAAAATTTGGTGCAGAACCCCGAGTGATACTTTTCACACCTTTGGAATAGTTGCTTCTGATTGTTGTTGTTGTTGTTGCGGTTATTATTGTTGTTGGGATGATTGTTGTAGTTGCTGTTGTTGTTGTTGTTGTTGTTGTTGTTGTTGTTGGGCCGTTTGTTGTAGTTGCGATTGATGTTGCGATTGTTGGGATAGTTGTTGCGATTATTGTTGTAATTGCTGTTGTTGTTGTATTGGTGATTCTTATCACCGTTTTCCTCCCACTTTCTTTTGACTTGCTTCACATTGGCCTCTTCAGCAGTCTGTTCTTTAATTCTTTCTTCAATCTGGTTGACTAGTTTGTGAGCCATTCTACATGCCTGTTGTATGGAGGTGGGCTCATGTGAACTTATATCTTCTTGGATTCTTTCCGGTAATCCTTTCACAAACGCGTCGATCTTCTCTTCCTCATCTTCGAACGCTCCCGGACACAATAGGCATAATTCTGTGAATCGTCTTTTGTACGTGGTAATATCAAATCCTTGGGTTCGTAACCCTCTAAGTTCTGTCTTGAGCTTATTGACCTCGGTTCTGGGATGGTACTTCTCGTTCATCAAGTGCTTGAATGCTGACCACGGTAGTGCGTAAGCATCATCTTGTCCCACTTGCTCTAGATATGTATTCCACCATGTTAACACAGAACCTATGAAGGTATGCGTAGTGTACTTCACTTTGTCCTCTTCAGTACACTTACTTATGGCTAACACCAATTCGACCTTCTCGGTCCACCGTTTCAATCCGATCGGTCCTTCGGTTCCATCAAATTCCAAAGGTTTGCAGGCAGTGAATTCTTTATAGGTGCATCCTACACGATTTCCTGTACTGCTAGATCCAAGGTTATTGTTGGTATGTAGTGCAGCCTGTACTGCAGCTATGTTTGAAGCAAGAAAGGCACGAAATTCCTCTTCGCTCATATTCAAGGTGTGTCGAGTTGTCGGTGCCATTTCCTTTAAAATAGTCAAATGAAACGAGTTAATCATATAGAATATCAAGAGTAGTCAATAGTATTTTGTAGCGTAATATGAACTTATTTATAAAAGCTCTTTCTTCATATTAACGTTTTATACTCTTTAATTCGGGTAGTACCTACCCGTTAAGTTCATACTTAGTAGCTAACATACCATTTCAATTACTACAATTATATATGAAAAAACTAATCACAAAAAAATATATATATCATATTCAAACCTTTATACAATAACTTGCAAACTTACAATACCGCTTTTTTTTACATATAGCATGAAATATAGCACATAAAACTTTGATACAAAGTAGTTGCAAAGATAATTCTAGTTAATAAATAAGGCGTTCAGCAAAGGCAATAAAGACACGTAATTCATACGTCCAGAAATAAGTCATGCATTCTAGTTTTTACTAATACCACTTCCCATCCTTGGTTTTGTGGAACATAACCATTGTGACCGATAGTAAGACAATGTGTTGTAACGTTATCAAAAGGATGAAGGTTACGTAATGACCAACAGTCTCGTAATAACCTAAAAACCTCATTTCTTACCCCAATTACCGACTCCGTCACTTGTGGGAACGTTTTGTTTAATAGTTGTAGTCCGATGTTCTTGTTCTCACTTTGGTGAGAAGCGAACATTACTAACCCGTAAGCATAACATGCTTCTTTATATTGCATGTTAGCCGCTTTTTCTAAATCACGAAGTCCTATATTCGGATATATTGAGTCAAAATAATTTCTTAACCCGTTGCGTAAAATAGCATTTGGGTTCCCCACAATATATGCGTCAAAGTAAACACATCGTAACTTATGGATTTCCCAATGTGATATCCCCCATCTTTCGAACGAAAGCTTTTTATAAATCAAGGCATTCTTGGAACGTTCTTCGAATGTCTTACAAACTGATCTCGCCTTAAATAGTTGTGCCGAGGAATTCTGACCGACTCTAGACAAGATTTCATCAATCATGTCTCCGGGTAGGTCTCTTAAAATATTGGGTTGTCTATCCATTTTGTGTTTTTATACTGTAAAATAGACAACAGTTAGATTCATAAAAAAAAATACTTATTAATACAAGCAATTTTTACATATATCATAAAGCATAAGCACACTATATTACATATATTACACCACACGAATACAACTATCTTATTCCGACTCGCTCGTTTCTTCTTCTTCGGTTTTGGTTCGTTTTGCCAAGTTTCTAGGGACATATGATGTTCCCCTAATACGAGCCGTCGTTTTGCACATTGGTTTAGAAAAACCTGGTGGTTTAGAGGTTCCCGGGTTATTGTCACAACTTAAGAAATACGGGTGTTGACGATACATATAAAGTTCATCGGGTTTGGAATCAAATTTCTCTATTTTTATGCCCTTTCCCTTATTGTTCTCTTTTGCCTTATTAAATTGTTTTGGGGTAATTTCTATAACATCATCGGAATCCTTTTCGGGATCCGATTCATCAGAGAATTGGTAATCCTCCCAATACTTTGCTTCCTTGGCGGAAACACCATTGACCATAATTAACTTTGGTCGATTGGTTGAGGATTTTCTTCTACTTAACCATTTTATTATTTCCCCCACTGGTTCTATTTCTTCTTCCGGTTCTGATTCTTCTTCCGGTTCCGATTCTTTTTCTGGTTCCGACTCTTCTTCCGGTTCCTCTTCGGGAACTTGTGAATCAGTCCACGAATCATTCCAATTTACATTTGACTCTTCATTATTATTAGGTGAGTCAATGGGACTTGTTCTAGAGGTAGACATCTATCACATAATATCAAACGCGTTAAGAGATTAATATATCACATAATATTCACATGTTAAAAAATATATAGTTTCCAACAAAATTTGTTAAGTAATCATTTTTCAAGTAAACACAGTCGAAGTCCAGACTCACTAATGCATCCTAACAAACTCGATAAGACACACTAATGCAAAATTCTGGTTCTCTAAGAACAAGCTCTGATACCAACTGAAATGTCCCGTTCATATTGATTATAAACGTTCCATATTAATTGATTTCATTGCTAGGTTTTGACCTCTATATGAGACGTTTTTCAAAGACTGCATTCATTTTTAAAACAACCATAACCTTTATTTTATCAATAAAGGTTTCAAAAGCATTACGTAGATTATCAAATAATGATAATCTAAAATATACTGTTTACACACGACCATTACATAATGGTTTACAATAGAAATATATTACATCGACATATGTTTCTTTAATGCAGTTTTTACATAATATCATACAAACATGGACTCCAAATCTTGTCCTTATTTTAGTATGCAACAGCGGAAGCTCTTAATATTCACCTGAGAATAAACATGCTTTAAACGTCAACAAAAATGTTAGTGAGTTATAGGTTTAACCTATATATATCAAATCGTAACAATAGACCACAAGATTTCATATTTCAATATACATCCCATACATAGAGATAAAAATCATTCATATAGTAAACACCTGGTAACCGACATTAACAAGATGCATATATAAGAATATCCCCATCATTCCGGGACACCCTTCGGATATGATATAAATTTCGAAGTACTAAAGCATCCGGTACTTTGGATGGGGTTTGTTAGGCCCAATAGATCTATATTTAGGATTCGTGTCAATTAGGGTGTCTGTTCCCTAATTCTTAGATTACCAGACTTAATAAATGTAGTGACCCGAACTTTTCCATGTTTATATATATATATTAAATGAAATTGATATTTATATGATTAAGTGTTTCCAACATGTTAAGCAATCAAACTTGTTAAGACTTGATTAATTGAAATAGGTTTCATATAGACAATTGACCACCCAAGTTGACCGGTGATTCACGAACGTTAAAACTTGTAAAAACTATACGATGACATATATATGGTTATATATATAGTTAACATGATTTTATTATAAGTATGTATCTCATTAGGTATTTTAACAATGAGTTATATACATAAAAATGAGACTATTAATTTAAGAAACTCGAAAACGATATATATAACGATTATCGTTATAACAACGTCTTACTAGGTACATATGAATCATATTAAGATATTGATACACTTGGTTAATTATGTTAAATGATAAGTAAATATATTATTAAGTGTATTAACAATGAAATACATATGTAAAAATAAGACTACTAACTTAATGATTTTGAAACGAGACATATATGTTACGATTATCGTTGTAACGACATTTAACTGTATATATATCATACTAAGATATATTATATATCATAATATCATGATAATATAACAATTTAACATCTCATTTGTTATAATAAACAATGGGTTAACAACATTCAACAAGATCGTTAACCTAAAGGTTTCAAAACAACATTTACATGTAACGACTAACGATGACTTAACGACTCAGTTAAAATGTATATACAGGTAGTGTTTTAATATGTATTCATACACTTTTGAAAGACTTCAAGACACTTATCAAAATACTTCTACTTAACAAAAATGCTTACAGTTACATCCTCGTTCAGTTTCATCAACAATTCTACTCGTATGCGCCCGTATTCGTACTCGTACAATACACAGCTTTTAGATATATGTACTATTGGTATATACACTCCAATGATCAGCTCTTAGCAGCCCATGTGAGTCACCTAACATGTGGGAACCATCATTTGGCAACTAGCATGAAATATCTCATAAAATTACAAAAATATGAGTAATCATTCATGACTTATTTACATGAAAACAAAATTACATATCCTTTATATCTAATCCATACACCAACGACCAAAAACACCTACAAACACTTTCATTCTTCAATTTTCTTCATCTAATTAATCTCTCTCAAGTTCTATCTTCAAGTTCTAAGTGTTCTTCATAAATTCCAAAAGTTCTAGTTTCATAAAATCAAGAATACTTCCAAGATTGCAAGTTTACTTCCAAGTTTTCTAAATCCATTCCAAGTAATCATCCAAGATCAAGAAACCTTTGTTACTTACAGTAGGTTATCTTTCTAATACAAGGTAATAATCATATTCAAACTTTAATTCAATTTCTATAACTATAACAATCTTATTTCGAGTGGAAATCTTACTTGAAATTGTTTTCGTGTCATGATTCTGCTTCAAGAATTTTCAAGCCATCCAAGGATCCTTTGAAGCTAGATCTATTTTTCTCATTTCCAGTAGGTTTATCCAAGGAACTTGAGGTAGTAATGATGTTCATAACATCATTCGATTCATACATATAAAGCTATCTTATTCGAAGGTTTAAGCTTGTAATCACTAGAACATAGTTTAGTTAATTCTAAACTTGTTCGCAAATAAAAGTTAATCCTTCTAACTTGACTTTTAAAATCAACTAAACACATGTTCTATATCTATATGATATGCTAACTTAATGATTTAAAACCTGGAAACACGAAAAACACCGTAAAATCGGATTTACGCCGTCGTAGTAACACCGCGGGCTGTTTTGGGTTAGTTAGTTAAAAACTATGATAAACTTTGATTTAAAAGTTGTTATTCTGGGAAAATGATTTTTATTATGAACATGAAACTATATCCAAAAATCATGGTTAAACTCAAAGTGGAAGTATGTTTTCTAAAATGGTCATCTAGACGTCGTTCTTTCGACTGAAATGACTACCTTTACAAAAAAGACTTGTAACTTATATTTCCGAATATAAACCTATACTTTTCTATTTAGATTCATAAAATAGAGTTCAATATGAAACCATAGCAGTTTGATTCACTCAAAACGGATTTAAAATGAAGAAGTTATGGGTAAAACAAGATTGGATAATTTTTCTCATTTTTCTCAAGATTGGATTTAAATCCGTTTTGAGTGAATCAAATTGCTATGGTTTCATATTGAACTCTATTTTATGAATCTAAACATAAAAAGTATAGTTTTATATTCGGAAATATAAGTTACAAGTCGTTTTTGTAAAGGTAGTCATTTCAGTCGAAAGAACGACGTCTAGATGACCATTTTAGAAAACATACTTCCACTTTGAGTTTAACCATGATTTTTGGATATAGTTTCATGTTCATAAGAAAAATCATTTTCCCAGAAGAACAACTTTTAAATCAAAGTTTATCATAGTTTTTAACTAACTAACCCAAAACAGCCCGCGGTGTTACTACGACGGCGTAAATCCGATTTTACGGTGTTTTTCGTGTTTCCAGTTTTAAATCATTAAGTTAGCATATCATATAGATATAGAACATGTGTTTAGTTGATTTTAAAAGTCAAGTTAGAAGGATTAACTTTTGTTTGCGAACAAGTTTAGAATTAACTAAACTATGTTCTAGTGATTACAAGTTTAAACCTTCGAATAAGATAGCTTTATATGTATGAATCGAATGATGTTATGAACATAATTACTACCTAAAGTTTTCTGGATAAAGCTACTGTAATGAAAAAAATGGATCTAGCTTCAAAGGATCCTTGGATGGCTTGAAAGTTCTTGAAGCAGAATCATGACACGAAAACAATATCAAGTAAGATTTCCACTCGAAATAAGATTGTTATAGTTATAGAAATTGAATCAAAGTTTGAATATGATTATTACCTTGTATTAGAAAGATATCTTACTGTAAATAAGAAAGATTTCTTGAGGTTGGATGATTACTCTACAAGAATGGAAGTAAGCTAGCAAACTTGAAAGTATTCTTGATTTTATGAAACTAGAACTTGTAGAATTTATGAAGAACACTTAGAACTTGAAGATATAACTTGAGAGAGATCAATTAGATGAAGAAAATTGAAGAATGAAAGTGTTTGTAGGTGTTTTTGGTCGTTGGTGTATGGATTAGATATAAAGGATATGTAATTTTGTTTTCATGTAAATAAGTCATGAATGATTACTCATATTTTTGTAATTTTATGAGATATTTCATGCTAGTTGCCAAATGATGGTTCCCACATGTGTTAGATGACTCACATGGGCTGCTAAGAGCTGATCATTGGAGTGTATATACCAATAGTACATACATCTAAAAGCTGTGTATTGTACGAGTACGAATACGGGTGCATACGAGTAGAATTGTTGATGAAACTGAACGAGAATGTAATTGTAAGCATTTTTGTTAAGTAGAAGTATTTTGATAAGTGTCTTGAAGTCTTTCAAAAGTGTATGAATACATATTAAAACACTACATGTATATACATTTTAACTGAGTCGTTAAGTCATCGTTAGTCGTTACATGTAAGTGTTGTTTTGAATCCTTTAGGTTAACGATCTTGTTAAATGTTGTTAACCCAATGTTTATAATATCAAATGAGATTTTAAATTATTATATTATCATGATATTATGATATACGAATATCTCTTAATATGATATATATACATTAAATGTCGTTACAACGATAATCGTTACATATATGTCTCGTTTCAAAATCATTAAGTTAGTAGTCTTGTTTTTACATATGTAGTTCATTATTAATATACTTAATGATATGTTTACTTATCATAATATCATGTTAACTATATATATAACCATATATATTTCATCATATAGTTTTTACAAGTTTTAACATTCGTGAATCACCGGTCAACTTGGGTGGTCAATTGTCTATATGAAACCTATTTCAATTAATCAAGTCTTAACAAGTTTGATTGCTTAATATGTTGGAAACACTTAATCATGTAAATAACAATTTCATTTAATATATATATAAACATGAAAAAGTTCGGGTCACTACAGAAATATTGCACCGATTCGATGCAAGTTTCTTGCCTCATGCTTGGGACTATGATACCAGAACTCCAAAAGAATTTTGAGCATCATAGTGCATATGACATGATCACACAGTTGAAGGATATGTTCCTTCAACAAGCTCGTGTCCAGCGCTTTGAAACGGTCCGAGCGCTTCATGCATGTCGGATGGACGACTCCCAATCCGTTTCATCTTATGTCCTTAAGATGAAAAGCCTAATTGATTGAGCAAACCGTCTAAATTACAACGTGTCTAATGAATTAGCCACGAACCTTATTCTCAACTCATTGTCAAAAAGGTTTGACACATTTGTAATGAATTTCAACATGAATGGTTGGGATAAAAGCATTGGCGAATTACATGCCATGCTTAAGACGGCAGAAGCAAGCATGGGTAAAAGGGCTTCACCCGTGTATATGATCAATGAAGGCGGGTCCAAATACAATAACACTTCTAAGCCGAAGGCGGCTAAGAGGAAAGGACCCGCCTACCAAGGCAAGGGCAAGGGAAAGGGGAAGATGGTTACCCCAACCAACAACAACAAGAAGAAAAAGGTTGCCGGAAAGGCTAACCCCAAGGAAGATCCGTGCTTTGGTTGCGGTGAAATGGGTTACTGGAAACGCAACTGCCCGGTCTACCTTAAGGAGTTGAAGGAAAAGAGGGATGCAGGGCAAACCTCAGGTAATGTATATATGGTACACATTGAGCTTAGTATTACTTCTTCTAATACATGGGTATTAGACACAGGATGTGGAAATCATATTTGCAATTCTTTGCAGGGGTTCAAAAGAAGTAATCAAGATGCGGGAACAACAAGACTCTTCATGGGAAATGGAGCAAGGGTACAAGTGAAAGCTCATGGAGACTTTGTTTTAAAGCTTCCAAGTGGTTTATAGGTTATTTTGAAGAATGTTTTGTATGCACCCGATTTATCACGAAATATTATTTCTGTATCCCGTTTGAAACAATATGGTTTTAATCTTAATTTCATTAATAATGATATCCATGTTTCTTTAGATAATGTATTCTATTTCAAGGCTTCGCCTTCGAATGGTATTTATGAATTTGTTCATGATGACACATCATACAATAGCTCAATGTTCCATACAAACACCAAGAGACTCAAAAGGGATTTGAGTGATTCCTACTTATGGCATTGCCGCCTTGGTCACATAAACAAGAATCGTATGCATACACTTCAAAAGAATGGACTTTTAAAATCAAATGAACTAGACTCGTTTGATGTATGTGAATCTTGTTTACGAGGCAAAATGACTAAAGCACCTTTCAAAGGGACCTATGAAAGGGCTAAAGACTTATTCGGATTAATACATTCGGATGTATGTAGACCCTTTAAGCCTATGACTAGGAAAGGTGAAAGATACTTCGTTACTTTCATTGATGACTTTAGTCGTTTCGGGTATGTCTACTTGTTAAGACATAAGGACAAAAATTTTGAAGCGTTCAAGGAATATCAAAACGAAGTACAAAATCAACTCAATAAGACAATCAAGGTACTTCGTACCGATAGAGGAGGTGAATACCTAAGCGACGCTTTCCAAGATCATCTTAGAAGTTGTGGGATTATCTCGCAACTTACTCCTCTAACACCCCAACTTAATGGAGTTTCGGAAAGGAGGAACCGAACCCTAATGGATATGGTTCGATCTATGATGGCTAGAAGCTCGTTACCTCTATCATTTTGGGGTTATTGTCTATACTCTGCGGCTCGTATTCTAAATATGGCCCCAACCAAGAAAGTGGAACGAACTCCTTATGAGATGTGGTTTGGAAAACCTCCATTTCTATCATACTTAAAGGTATGGGGATGTGAAGCTTATCCTAAGCGTTACGTCCCTAATAAGTTGAGTGCTCGATCCACGAAGTGTATCTTCATAGGATATCCCAAGGACGATATGGGATATTATTTCTATGATCCTTTCGAGCAGAATGTATTTGTTGCTCGGAAGGCTGAATTCCTTGAAACTAAGTTCCTAATGGAAGGTAATATTGAAAGGAAGGTAGATCTTGAGGAGGTTCAAGATCAATTTGAGGATACACAATTGTTTAACACTAGCACTCAACATGAAAATGTTGAGAATGATCAAATGGATGATCAAAATACACAAGACGTTCGCAGATCTGGTAGGATTAGTAATCCTCCTGAGAGATATGGGTTTCTCATAGATGGTTGCTATGTGGTTGATTTGGATGAACCAACCAACTACCAAGATGCTTTATCAAGGATTGATAAAGATAAATGGCAGGAAGCCATGAACGCTGAGATGCAATCCATGTATGACAACCAAGTTTAGGAACTTGTTACGCAACCTCCTGGCTCTAGGCTAGTTGATTGTAAATGGCTTTTCAAAATGAAAACCGACATACATGGAAACTTGGATACATATAAAGCTAGACTTGTAGCAAAAGGTTTCACTCAAACTCAAGGGGTTGACTATGATGAAACTTTTTCGCCTGTGGCAATGCTAAAGTCTATTAGGATATTACTTGCCATTGCTGCTCATTATGATTATGAAATATGGCAAATAGATGTCAAGACCGCTTTCCTGAATGGACATCTTGAGGAAGATGTCTATATGGTTCAGCCTGAAGGTTTTGTTGATCCGAAATATCCTAAAAAGGTATGCAAGTTAAAGAAGTCAATCTACGGATTGAAACAAGCATCTAGAATGTGGAATCATCATTTTAATGAGGAAGTCAAGAAATTTGGCTTCATTAAAAATGGTGATGAAGCTTGTGTATACAAGAAGGCTAGTGGGAGCACTATCATGTTCCTTGTATTATATGTGGATGATATATTATTATTTGGGAACGATATTCCGGAAATGCAAGGTGTTAAAACTTGGTTAAGTAAATGTTTCTCCATTAAGGATCTTGGAGAAGCACAATACGTTTTGGGGATTGGGATCTACAGGGATAGATTCGAGAAACTGATAGGTTTGAATCAAAGTGCATACATTGAAAAGATCTTGAAAAGGTTCAAGATGGAGAACTCTAAGAAAGGTTTGGTACCTATTCAAAAGGGAACACTTCTCAGTTCATCTCAGTGCCCCATCACAAAAGATGAACATGAGAGAATGAAGAAAGTCCCATATGCGTCTGCCATTGGGTCAATCATGTATGCAATGATATGCACTAGACCGGATGTGTCATGCGCTCTTAGCTTGACAAGTAGATACCAGAATAACCCTGGAAACAGTCATTGGATTGCGGTTAAAAGTATATTGAAATACCTTAGGAGGACTAAGGATATGTTTCTAATATATGGGTCTGGTGAGGAGGAACTCGCTGTAAAAGGTAACATGGATGCGAGTTTCCAAACTGATCGAGATGATTCTCGATCACAATCCGGTTATGTCTTCACATTAAATGGAGGTGCGGTCTCTTGGAAGAGTTCAAAACAGGATGTTGTTGCATTATCCACTACAGAGTCAAAGTACATTGCCGCCTCATTGGCAGCTCAGGAAGCTGCATGGATGAAGAAATTCATCGACGACTTAGGAGTAGTCCCTTCCATTCTGGACCCTCTTGAGATCTTTTGTGACAACGAGGGTGCGATTGCTCAAATCAAAGAACCTCGTGCTCACCAAAAGACCCGTCACATTGAGCGAAGATTCAACTACATAAGGGATGAAGTTGAAAAGGGAAAGATATGTATTCGCAAAGTTGATACAGATCTTAATATAGCGGATCCTCTCATGAAGCTCTTACATGGAGCAAAACACGCAGGACATGTTTGTGCATTAGGGCTTCGATATTCTAGTGATTGGTCATGATCTGTTTTAAGTATTGTAACGGAACGAAATTGTTCAAACTCATTAATATAATTATGGTGTTAATTTATTTTGAGTTATGTTCCTATTTTGCATATTTTATCCATGAATAAGTAATTATTCTAAATTCCGTAGTCGATCACATTTGTGGGAACAAGTGTGAGGTTTAGACTATTATGAACTTGGATTGGTATACATTCACGGGATGAATGTGGGGCAAGGTTGCAACCAAGGTTCATAGATATTTGTGAGATACAAATATTGGAAGACCCGCCCTCAAGATTTACTAAATGGAGCCTTTGTGGTTGATCACATGTAATCTTGAGTAAAGGCGAATATCATTGTATCCTCTGACCTGAGATACATATTGGTTTCGGATATTTACCAAGTATCATGCCTTGATTCTTTCCTTCACTATTCTGAAATATGGTAGTTCACAAGGAAGAGCTCAGGCATAATGCAAGGTACATATTTAGGACGTATGTAGTCAAGATGGAATTTGTCCCTCTTATTCGTTAAGAGTCAAATGTCTAAGGCCTGATAAAGTTAAATCTAAAAGAGAGTGATCACTCTGTATCTCTTGGATTTAACATGACATCTAGGACGAAAGGATATAATGAAAGATGCACCTATTCATATTCGAGATGGGAACTCGAAAGGGATGATGTTATTGAATGGCACAAAGTCATAACATATTGGGGGTGATGGACGGTCGTTAGGTGGTATCCATCACTTGCATTAATTTCTTATGTTTCTAGTGCAAGTGGGAGATTGAAGGTATTTCATATGCCCAAGAGACATATTAAATTAATGTGGCTAATGTGTTATGATCCAAGTCGGGTCATACCCAATAACAAGCTTACCGACACTTTATATGTATTTAATCATAACGATCGGATCATTATATAAATACGCGACACTTGGATTTTAGAAAATTGGTTTTCTAAAATGTTATGACTTGAGATAAATTATTTGGATAATTTAAATGATAAGGATATAATTATTTATAGGTTTTAAATAATTAAGTTGTGTTATATTTTATAAAAGGATTTATAAAATAAAATTAACTTAACAAAAACAAGCTTTATAAAAAAAAATTGTACATTTTTTTATAAACACCCATGGGTGGCGGTTTTCTAAGTCCAAGAGGGACAAACACATGCTTGTTTTTGTAGCTTTTGATGACACGTTCCTTGAGGGCATGCTTGGGACTCATATACCAAGTAATTGACTCATGCATTCAAGTCATTAGTTTGAAAAACTCCTCTCTTTCCTTCTTGGTACCTGCTGGCCGAAACTCTTGAGAGAAAAAGAGTGAGTTTTGAGTTTAATTGAAGCTCATTTTCAAGTGTGATCAAATCCTAACCAAAGTGCAAAGTGTTGGTCATAAGTTTGGGGTATAATCACTTGAGGTTTCATTTTTTTGAGGCTTCATTCATCATCATCTTTTGGGTACTGCTGGCCAAAAATTTAACAAAGGATACAAGTGGGTTTCAAGCTTGGTTAGCTAGCTCATTAAGTTTCTAAGGCCTAACCAAATCAAGGGTATGTTGGTGCATTATTTCATCATCTTCTTGCTCTTTATAAACTCACCCTCAATTAACTTGAGAAGGTATAACTTTCTTCCTTCAATATATATATATATATATATATATATATATATATATATATATATATATATATATATATATATATATATATATATATATATATATATGTAAGCATTTATCCATGACTTGATATTAATATGGGATTTAACAAATTGCTTAACAAATGTTCTTGTTCTCTAAATGCTTCCGCTTGCTTTTACTATTTTAAAATGGGTTTTATGATTGAGTAAATTTCATAAACATGTTGATAGCAAAGTATGTTAAATTCCATCACTGGGCTGCCGAGTTATTACAAGATCAAATAAGCCCAACAACATATTTTGTGAGATATCAGGCCATTAAAAAAAGGCCCATTAAGTGGCCCATTACATCACCACACATCACAAACGATTTCTATTACTCATTATCCTGGTTTCTATTTTTTTTTTTTTGTCGAGCAAGAAGATAGTTACAAAGTAAAGAGATAATAATAAAGATGATAGAATTAATATCGATGATGACAAAAAGTTAATGAAAATAATACATGATGGTTCGATCCTAGAATTCTAAGATTATAGTATGATATATGAATACAATGAAAGTTTACGATTAGGTTATGGTGATGATGGTTAGGATCATGATGATAACGATGAAGTTAGATGATCACAGTGACGATGATAATGATGTTATTATGATGATGGCGAGGTCATGATGATGCGAGTATGATGGTATAGAGGAGAATGTTAAGATAAGTGATGATGATGAGAAACGTTAATGGGGATGATTAGGATGATATTACAAGTGACGATAATGATGATGCTTATGATAAGATAATGAAGATGATGGTGAACGAACGATAGTGGTGGCGACCGTATGATGATGATGATGATCGTGAGTTGATGATGGCGTATGATATTATGATAATGATCGTGACGATGATGATATGATGATATTGATGACTAGGTAGATGATGATATGATGATGGGTGATGATACATAATATGATAAAGATGATGATGATTAGATTAAGATGATGATGTTGATAAGGTTCCATGATGATGATGATGGATGATAGAGATGATGATATGGTGATGATAACCGTGAATGATAGGTTAAAATAATTAAAAGTGGGGATCTATTTCAAAAAGAATGTGCAGTTCAATGGTTTAGCAAGTGAGCTGTTAAACGAGAGGTCTTGAGTTTGTAGAGACCCGTCCTAATCCATCCGGAAGAAGTCCATATTGATTATAAACGATTCACAACAGTTGATTACATCGCGAGGTACTTGACCTCTATATGATACATTTTACAAACATTGCATTCATTTTTGAAAAGACAATCTTTCATTATATCGAAAGTTGACGGCATGCATACTATTTTATAATATACCTAACTATAATTGACTTAATAATAATCTTTATGAACTGAACGACTTGAATGCAACGTCTTTTGAAATATGTCATGAATGACTCCAAGTAATATCTTTAAAATGAGCAATTGCACAGCGGAAGACTTCTTTCATACCTGAGAATAAACATGCTTTAAAGTGTCAACCAAAAGGTTGGTGAGTTCATTAGTTTAACATAAATAATCATTTTCATCATTTTAATAGACCACAAGATTTTCATTTTCAGTTCTCATAAATATACGTCCCATGCATAGAGACAAAAATCATTCATATGGTGAACACCTGGTAACCGACATTAACAAGATGCATATAAGAATATCCCCTATCATTCCGGGAAATCCATCGGACATGATAAAACAACATCGAAGTACTAAAGCATCCGGTACTTTGGATGGGGTTTGTTAGGCCCAATAGATCTATCTTTAGGATTCGCGTCAATTAGTATATCGGTTTACTAATTCTTAGGTTACCAAGCAAAAGGGGCATATTCGGCTTCGATCATTCACCCATATAATGTAGTTTCAATTACTTGTGTCTATTTCGTAAAATATTTATAAAAATTGCGCATGTATTCTCAGCCCAAGAAATATAAAGGGTAAAAAGGCAAATGAAACTCACCTAATGTATTTTGTAGTAAAAATACATATGACTATATTGAACAATGCAGGGTTGGCCTCGAATTCACGAACCTATATCATTTGTAAATATATATATTAAAATGAATAATCGTAATCGAACCAATTTATATATTATATCTTAAATTATATATTAATTTTGCATATTTTAGATAAATAAAAGTATTAATAATTTTAAACTATGTATATTAAATATATTATGTGTTTGCAAATTAATCGTTATAATAATAATAGAATAAGTATAATAATATTAATAATACTTTTAATACTAATACTTAATAATCATAATAGCAACAATAATAGTTTTAATAAAAATGGTAGAGTTAAAATAATGATACTTTTAGTAAATTTAGTAATCTATAATAGTAACAGTATTACTAATAATAATAATAATAAGATCTATCGTAAACTTCGTTTTAAATTTCTAAATTTATAACAGTTGTTCCTATTTTGTTAAATCATAACCATATTCATAATTGTACATATCTTCATATAATTATAAGTATTTTCCATAATTTTATCATATTAATTTATTGTCAACTTAGAAATATCAATGTTGTTAACATGTTCGTAATTATAATAATAATAATAATAATCACCACAATAATACAATAATGATAATACTAAAAATTCTTAATGATATTACTAATGATAATAATATAAGTTTCTATAACAATAATAATATTTATGTTATTATTATTAGTAATAATAATAGCTAACAACATAATATCAATAAATAATAATACAAGCAATAATAACAATAATGATAGTAATAATAATACAATTAATAAAAGTATTAGGAAGACTACCTTGATGTAAACCCTTAAAAAAAATAAACGCCACAGCCCGAATTCGAACCCGAGACCTCTCGCTCACACATAACACCTTGAAACCATTCGTCTGCCATTGTAATTCTGTGTTAAATTCAGTTTAATTGTATATAACTCGTAATAAACTGTTTCCATTTCCTTCTCCAATCCCAACCCAACGACCAGGGATCAAAACCAACAAATAACGAGTTTTACGGTTTGTATTATTTTAGGAATTGAGATAGAGCAGTTATTAAGTGATTAATTGAATCGAAAAAAATAAAAATATATATATATATATATATATAATATAAGAGTGCTGCTTCTGCTCGAAAAAAAATGAAGAACACAAAAAAAATGATTTTGATTTTGGAACGTTTTGAGACCCTGCTATCTTCATGAAATATTTTCTAAATGATCAATGGAATACACTAGCATCATCAATTGAACATGAAACGTCCTAAAATTTTTGAATTTGATCAATTAAAAGTCGGTTGACTTTTTATTCATATACTTTGACTTCGAAATTTGCAATCAAATGGAAGAATTTGAGTATGAAAATTTGCAGATAGCTCAGACATAAGTATCCTAACACGTCTGCATTTTTTGATTTTTAAAATTGAGTTGGATTCGAAATATTATATAAAAGTTGTAAAGACAGTGTATCGAGCTGTAAAAAAAATATATAATTTTCGTTTAAATTCCTCAATTGATTGAAGTTAGGAACGGTTTTAATTTATAGAGATAGTGAAAGATTAAATGAAAATACCTATCAGCTTGAATTCATCGATGATTAGATAGAAGGATTGGATAGTCAGATTTAATCAGGAAAAAAAAATAAGAAAAGAAGAAAAGAAAAAAAATAGATAATAGATGTTACACTCCACAGATTTGTTTGCACTGATAGCTGTATTCGACGTATAAGAAGAGAAATCAGACAAGAACAAATTTTAAATCAAGTTGATAGAGATGGGCAACTGTAAATTGATCCTCATCGGATTCTTTATATTTTAATTTTTTGTGATTAATTTTTAATACTTACAATATTGTTGAATAATTAATAATAATAATAGAATAAATAATAAAGATAGTAACTAATAATATCAAAATAATACTAATAATAGTAATCATATTAATAACAAAGATAATGAGCATTATTAATAATATAAACAATGAAATTTTTAATAATAATAATAATAACTAATGATATTTAAATTGTAACTAAATTATACTTTTAATTATTCTTATAATAATATATAAGATCTTTATTTTTTCAATCATAATTTTACAATTAATAATAATATAAATATTAATACTGAAAGTGATAATAATATTACAACAACATCTACGTCTTAATTTGTAGTTAAATTTAATATATTATTATCACATTTTATTAATTATGTAATATTCAATAATTATAATATATATAATAACATGTATTTAATATTTAATATTTATACATTTTAATGTATTACAATAAACATATAATCAACAATTATATATTGCAATCATATATATTCAACTATTATATAAAATATTGTTTTAAATATTAAGTTTTGTTACTTAGTTAAATATATTAATTATTTATTTTGAAACAAATAATTTAAGATATACATTTAATTGTTGACAAAGCATATTCGAAATCATATATAGTCAATATACTCTATATATTCAAATTATAAGTTTTGGTGATTTTAAGTTACCTTACAATAGTGCGGTAACATATTTAATTTATTATATATTACTATTTACATACATAATCATTTATATATACATTAAAGGTTCGTGAATCGTCGAGAACTGTCGAGGGTTAATTAAATATAGAAAAGTAGTTCAAAAATTTTGAGATACAACTATACAGACTTTGCTTATCATGTCGAAAACATATAAAGATTAAGTTTAAATTTGGTCAGAAATTCCCGGGTCGTCACATTACCTGCCCGTTAAAGAAATTTTGTCCCGAAATTTGAGTGGGGTGGTCATGGCTAACAATAAAAATGTTTTTATGACGAATATGAGTTGATAAGTAGAGTTTTATCATCACTGAGTAGTATGGATAAAACAATTCTATTATTTGTAGAGCACGAACGAAGCTATCACAAAAGAGTGAATCGTAGAAATAAAGTTTCGTAACTTTTGACGTTGTTTTGGTTGAATTCCGGAATTCAAGGGATTTGAAGAAAATCTTCGAAATATATGAGATTTGATTCTTCGGTGAATAAGGAAATTAAGATCTCTATAATTAAATACGGTGATCTGCCTCGATAACTCTGTCTGATATTTCCATTATAAGTTAAGCTCTTCTGTTCCATTATTCTCACCATTTCTTTACTTTCTTCCTTAGTTCATACATCAAAAAGATTGTGAAAATGCTTCATCCAGTACTAATCCTTGATATTTTTCTAATTATCATTTCTATCATCCTTCTTTTCAATCTTCCACCAGAAGAATCTAATTACTTCTACTATTACTTTGGGGTGATAGTGCTTTTAATCCCCCCGTGTCTTTATGTTGCTATAAACATTGATATACACGGTTTGTAATTTATGTGTTGTTATCGGGCTTTATATCTTCCTTTATACCTCGAAGTCCTTGCTTCTGTTTTCTATAATCATTGTCATCCCCAGTTAATACTTCCCCCCCATTTGCTGTGATTTATACTCCAATTTCTATTTCGGAGCTTTGTCCCTTCGTTTCTTCTTCTTGCGATTGGGCATCTCTTGTAATGGTCCAGAATTTGTAGATATAAGTTTCAGAATGAACATTGTTAATGTCCTAAGAAAGAAACGGTAATAGCACAATTGACTTGTCAAATTACCAGAATTCAAGGAAAGATAGGACTATCAAGAAAAAATATGTTCTTGATATGTTTATAGATTAGGCAGAACGTAAGAGTCGTGTAACATGGCACATGATGACGTTATGATCTGTGAATCATCATGTTCCATTTAGAAACTCAGCATGACTTATTGTAATATAATCACGTTGATCAAGTGTCATTATATTATACTAACTCATGCATCAGTTCCCAACATTACTTCAATAACATTCATATTTTAAGCTCGAAAGTTTACAGAATATAGAAACTAACAGTTTCTATATGATGTAATACTGATAGCACGAAGAGATTAATGATTTCAGATAAGAATAGTTATGAAAATATCTTCAGAAATATGGAGGATATTTATAATGAAGGATACTATGATATCTTGGAATTTCTAATATCGAAGGATGGTGAAGAAAATTTGTCCGCAAGAGTTTGGAGTCAGAAGCAAGGTATTTGCTAAAGATTTCATCAGAAATAGAATCATCAGGATTCTTAATGTACAAGTTTAGTCCTTGTGATTTGTTCAGAGACTCCTTCGTGGTTAGCTCAATCCGTTTTCCAGTTCCAACATTTCTGAACTCGCCAACATACTATTCTTTATCGTCAAACTTTTGACTGTTAAGGTCGTTTACGTTTTTTTTGTTTCATTCAACTTTTTCAGCATTTGGAGTATTGATTCATAGACTGGGTGCTTTTCAAAATGGAAAATCATAATTCTAAGAGGTAAATGTTATATATATCGGTTGATTAGAACCGCTGCGAGATTCAAAATACGGATTGCTGATTTTCTGGCAATTGATATGACAACTCTCGTTACAAGGTGTGGATAGGTATATGATTCTTGTATTTGTCCTCGGTATCCTTCATGGTTTGCTCAATTTTCTTTTCAATACCAAATTTTCTATCTAACGTTCCCAACACTCTCTTCATTATCATCAAACTTTTGACCGTTTAGACCATCTACAATTTTTCTGTTTCCTCTGCATTTAATGCTACGATATCTGAATCATCGGTTACCTTTCCGAAATGGTTTCAAGAGAATTGTATTTTTAGATGATTAAACGCAGATGGTAACATGGTGGAATATGAAAGGTTCCCCGGTAACAATAAAAGAATACGCATATATATCAAAGTTATAATAAGGTTGTTTCAAACGAAGAGTCGAAGTTGATTTGCTGGAGCTGTGACAAAATTGACTAATTTGGAGAGGGATTGTAAAATTATTTTCGGTAATAACAACGCCAAAGGAGCTATCACAGATACGTGTTAAACGTTTACTCAGGTTCTGAGAGTTTTCAAGTGCATAACTATATGCATCAATCTCTTCCTACGTAGATGAAGTGCGGTTGGTTTATCCTCTCGATTGAGGTGTTTCCAAGAATTACGAAAGGTTTGAACGCAGATTGTAATCGTCAAGATACAAATGAGGTTTAAGATGAAATCAAGTGGTAAACTTGAAGAATTGTTTAGTTTCATATGTTATAATCAATATTTTAATTCAATTTAATTGTCCAATGTCGGTAGTCCTCAATTGATAGTCCACAGTTAGCAATATATAATATTCGAATTAATTAATACGTGTCGTGACCCGTATACGTCTCAGACTCGATCACAACTCAAACTATATATATTATTGTAGAATCAACCTCAACTCTGTATAGCTAACTCCCGCATTACTGCATATAGAGTGTCTATGGTTATTCCAAATAATATATATAGATGCGTCGATATGATATGTCAAAACCTTGTATATGTGTCCCGATATTTAAAGTGCGTAAAATAAATAACAGAAATTAAATGACGATAAATAAAGTACGTAAAGTAAATAACGGAAATTGAATGACGATAAGTAAAATTGCGAGAATTAAATTTGGGATAATTAAAATGCGATAAATAAATTGCGATAAATAAAATGTAATCAGTTAGCTAGGAACAGTTAGCGTTGATTCTTAACAAAATTCTTCATGATTAATTTGTTTGTTTCTAATAAATTTTATTTTGTCCAATGTTTTCTTCATTATGCCACTTGTTGGATTCTGATAAATCAAAATCCAAATATGAAATTGGATGAAAATGGTTATTCTGTGGTGAACGGATACCTATATCGGTGGTTGTAAATAGGATAATAAATGACTGTTGAATTAGATTTGAAAGAATGTACAGTGTACTTATTAATGTGAAATCTAAGTATTCCTCAGGTATTACCTACCCATTAAAATATTTTTTACCATTAACAGTTTGTACAAAAGAATTTTTAATTACAATCTTTATGAAACAATATATATACATATATATTTTCTTCAGACGTAATCATAGATTTAATGAGTCAATGTGATATTAAACTCATTAGATTTACAGCTAGAACTAGAGTACATAATCTCTAAAACATCAGAGATTACATAATGGCCATGAAGGACGATGATAGTTTATGTAGAACGATTCGTAGAACGATGATTATGCTTTTGGTATAGATTGCGAGGTTGAGACGTGTGATGATGTTGTTGTTGTTGGTACTGGTTATGCTGCTGGTGCTGCTGATGGTGGTAATGTTACTGTCGGTGCTACAAGTGTTGTTGGTGCTGAGGTTGATGATGATGTTGGTGTAGTAAGTATAGCTTGTAGATTACGCACCATTCTTGTCAGGTTTTCTATCCTACCCTCTATCATTTCTATCCATCCACTCATCTAATTCGATAGATCTTGATTATCAATTCGAAGTTCCCTAACTTCTTCTAATATTCCCCTTCGATTGGTATTCGGAAGTAGAGGTTGAATATTTTCTGAGATTGCAGTAACATGACCTTCGAGGTGGAAAACTTTAGCAAGAAGGATGAATACAGTGTTGCGCATAGGTTCACCGGTGAGTACATCATTTTCTCCGATGTTAGGAGGTAAGTTTGGTTCGCAGTAGGGCTCGCCTTCTTCATTTCTCCATCGAGTGAGTAAGTCTCGGACCCACCCCCATCTCCTCCAGAAAGAAAAATAACTAAATGGTTGAGGCACTTCTGGTTCATTGACTTCGGAGTCTGCTTCAATATACATCTCGAAATCGCTTCCGGAACTAATGGAATCCAAGCTAGGTGTAGGATCCATCTCTCACGATCAGTTAAAGGGTTTTGATATGAAATGATTTTTCGAATATCGAATGATATTCTAACTATATATAGAATATCTATACATACTTCCAAAGATCCCGTGAATTACGGAGAAAATTAAGGAAACGTGTCAGATAAAGTCTACAGTAACAGATACGCTAAGATATGGATTTGTCTATACACTATTCATGCAATCAATGCAGTAAAACGTGTCTAGACTAAGAATAATGAGCAGGTAATTTCCTAAGGATGATAAGCAGATGATTTCCGACAAAAATGATAAGCAAAACTTTTGACATGTAGACAGGTCGAAGTCCAGACTCACTAATGCATCCTAACGACTATCAGTTAGACACACTAATGCAAGGCCCGATTCGCTAAGACCACCGCTCTGATACCAACTGTAGAGACCCGTCCTAATCCATCCGGACGAAGTCCATATTGATTATAAACGATTCACAACAGTTGATTACATCGCGAGGTACTTGACCTCTATATGATACATTTTACAAACATTGCATTCATTTTTGAAAAGACAATCTTTCATTATATCGAAAGTTGACGGCATGCATACTATTTTATAATATACCTAACTATAATTGACTTAATAATAATCTTGATGAACTGAACGACTTGAATGCAACGTCTTTTGAAATATGTCATGAATGACTCCAAGTACTATCTTTAAAATGAGCAATTGCACAGCGGAAGACTTCTTTCATACCTGAGAATAAACATGCTTTAAAGTGTCAACCAAAAGGTTGGTGAGTTCATTAGTTTAACATAAATAATCATTTCCATCATTTTAATAGACCACAAGATTTTCATTTTCAGTTCTCATAAATATACGTCCCATGCATAGAGACAAAAATCATTCATATGGTGAACACCTGGTAACCGACATTAACAAGATGCATATAAGAATATCCCCTATCATTCCGGGAAATCCATCGGACATGATAAAACAACATCGAAGTACTAAAGCATCCAGTACTTTGGATGGGGTTTGTTAGGCTCAATAAATCTATCTTTAGGATTCGCGTCATTTAGTAGATCGGTTTACTAATTCTTAGGTTACCAAGCAAAAGGGCAAAAGGATTCACCCATATAATGTAGTTTCAATTACTTGTGTCTATTTCGTAAAACATTTATAAAAATTGCGCATGTATTCTCAGCCCAAAAAATATAAAGGGTAAAAAGGCAAATGAAACTCACCTAATGTATTTTGTAGTAACAATACATATGACTATATTGAACAATGCAGGGTTGGCCTCGAATTCACGAACCTATATCATTTGTATATATATATTAAAATGTATAATCGTAATCGAACCAATTTATATATTATATCTTAAATTATATATTAATTTTGCATATTTTAGATAAATAAAAGTATTATTAATTTTAAACTATGTATGTTAAATATATTATGTGTTTGCAAATTAATCGTTATAATAATAATAGAATAAGTATAATAATATTAATAATACTTTTAATACTAATACTTAATAATCATAATAGCAACAATAATAGTTTTAATAAAAATGGTAGAGTTAAAATAATGATACTTTTAGTAAATTTAGTAATCTATAATAGTAATAGTATTACTAATAATAATAATAATAATAATAAGATCTATCGTAAACTACGTTTTAAATTTCTAAATTTATAACAGTTGTTCCTATTTTGTTAAATCATAACCATATTCATAATTGTACATATCTTCATATAATTATAAGTATTTTCCATAATTTTATAATATTAATTTATAGTTAACTTAGAAATATCAATGTTGTTAACATGTTCATAATTATAATAATGATAATAATAATCACCACAATAATACAATAATGATAATACTAAAAATTCTTAATGATATTACTAATGATAATAATATAAGTTTCTATAACAATAATAATATTTATGTTATTATTATTAGTAATAATAATAGCTAACAACATAATATCAATAAATAATAATACAAGCAATAATAACAATAATGATAGTAATAATAATACAATTAATAAAAGTATTAGGAAGGCTACCTTGATGTAAACCCTTAAAAAAATAAACGCCACAGCCCGGATTCGAACCCAAGACCTCTCGCTCACACATAACACCTTGAAACCATTCGTCTGCCATTGTAATTCTGTGTTAAATTCAGTTTAATTGTATAAACTGTTTCCATTTCCTTCTCCAATCCCAACCTAACGACCAGGGATCAAAACCAACAAATAACGAGTTTTGCGGTTTGTATTATTTTATGAATTGAGACAGAACAGTTATTAAGTGATTAATTGAATCGAAAAAAAATAATATATATATATATATATATATATATATATATATATATATATATATATATATATATATATATATATATATATATATATATATATATATATATATATATATATATATATAATATAAGAGTGCTGCTTCTGCTCGAGAAAAAAAATGAAGAACACAAAAAAAATGATTTTGATTTTGGAACGTTTTGAGACCCTGCTATCTTCATGAAATATTTTGTAAATGATCAATGGAATACACTAGCATCATCAATTGAACATGAAACGTCCTAAAATTTTTGAATTTGATCAATTAAAATTCGGTTGACTTTTTATTCATATACTTTGACTTCGAAATTTGCAATCAAATGGAAGAATTTGAGTATGAAAATTTGCAGATAGCTCAGCCATAAGTATCCTAACACATCTGCATTTTTGGATTTTTAAAATTGAGTTGGATTCGAAATATTATATAAAAGTTGTAAAGACAGTGTATCGAGCTGTAAAAAATATATATATATAATTTCCGTTTAAATTCCTCAATTGATTGAAGTTAGGAACGGTTTTAATTTATAGAGATAGTGAAAGATTAAATGAAAATACCTATCAGCTACAATTCATCGATGATTAGATAGAAGGATTGGATCGACAGATTTAATCAGGAAAAAAATAAGAAAAGAAGAAAAAAAAATAGATAATAGATGTTACACTCCACAGATTTGTTTACACTGATAGCTGTATTCGACGTATAAGAAGAGAAATCAGACAGAAACAAATTTTAAATCAAGTTGATAGAGATGGGCAACTGTAAATTGATCCTCATCGGATTCTTTATATTTTAATTTTTAGTGATTAATTTTTAATACTTACAATATTGTTGAATAATTAATAATAATAATAGAATAAATAATAAAGATAGTAACTAATAATATCAAAATAATACTAATAATAGTAATCATATTAATAACAAAGATAATGAGCATTATTAATAATATAAACAATGAAATTTTTAATAATAATAATAACTAATGACATTTAAATTGTAACTAAATTATACTTTTAATTATTCTTATAATAATATATAAAATCTTTATTTTGTCAATCATAATTTTACAATTAATAATAATATAAATATTAATACTGAAAGTGATAATAATATTACAACAACATCTACGTCTTAATTTGTAGTTAAATTTAATATATTATTATCACATTTTATTAATTATGTAATATTCAATAATTATAATATATATAATAACATGTATTTAATATTTAATATTTATACATTTTAATGTATTACAATAAACATATAATCAACAATTATATATTGCAATCATATATATTCAACTATTATATAAAATATTGTTTTAAATATTAAGTTTTGTTACTTAGTTAAATATATTAATTATTTATTTTGAAACAAATAATTTAAGATATACATTTAATTGTTGACAAAGCATATTCGAAATCATTTATAGTCAATATACTCTATATATTCAAATAATAAGTTTTGGTGATTTTAAGTTATCTTACAATAGTTCGGTAACATATTTAATTTATTATATATTAATATTTACATACATAATCATTTATATATACATTAAAGGTTCGTGAATCGTCGAGAATAGTCGAGGGTTAATTAAATATATAAAAGTAGTTCAAAAATTTTGAGATACAACTATACAGACTTTGCTTATCATGTCGAAAACATATAAAGATTAAGTTTAAATTTGGTCGGAAATTCCCGGGTCGTCACAGAGTTTGAGCCTGGGCTCAGGCATTTTTTTTTTAAAAAAAGAAGAGGAAGGATGCAGAAGTAAAAGTTAAAAATAATTTAAGATGGGTGTTATTTCAGAATTGAAACACATAGCATAATGATTAAGGATGTTATCGGGTTAGCGGGACGTCGCGGGTTCAAACCCGGACTTGGGCATTTTTTTAAGGGCTACTTCTTTGAGGTAGTTTACTTATTACTTAATATTATTATTATTATTATTATTATTATTATTATTATTATTATTATTATTATTATTATTATATTTATTATTATTATTATTATATTTATTATTATTATTATGTTATTACAAATATTAAAAATATAAATATTAGTATCATTACTATTATGAGTAAAATCATTACTTTTATAGTTGTTATTATTAGTATTCATTATTGTTAAAATTAACATTTTTATTAAATGTATCATTTTAATTTAAGTTATCATTTTTATCATTAATATTACAAGTATCATTTCTAACTCTATTATCATTATTATTATTTTTACCGTTACTACTAATATTTTAATATTATTATAATTTTAACAAACAAACTATATATATATATATATATATATATATATATATATATATATATATATATATATATATATATATATATATATATATATATTTATATATATATATAATACATATAACATAACAAAAGTAATATTTTTATTTTAAATATATAAAAAGAATATATGAAACATATAGGTTATTAATATAAAATTGATATACTAATAAATTTATATATATATAAATTTCTACGATTACAATTATATATGTTAATATATATATATATATATATAAATAATATAGGTTCGTGAATCCGAGGCCATCCTTGCATTGTTCAGTTCAGTCGTATGGATATTTTTACTACAAAATATCATATAGTGAGTTTCATTACTCCCTTTTTAAATTCTTTTGCAATATATATTTTTGGGACTGAGAATACATGCGCTTTTATAAATGTTTGACGGAATACACACAAGTAATTGAGACTACATTCTATGGTTGAATGATCGAAATCGAATATGCCCCTTTTAGTCTGGTAATCTAAGAATTAGGGAACAGACACCCTAATTGACGCGAATCCTAAAGATAGATCTATCGGGCCCAACAAGCCCCATCCTTTGTTGCGGATGCTTTAGCACTTTGAAATTTATCATGTCCGAAAGATGTCCTGGAATGATGGGGATATTCTATATGCATCTTGTGAATGTCGATTACCAGGTGTTCAATCCATATGAATGATTTTTATCTCTGTGTATGGGATGTTTATTTATGAGAAATGGAAATGAAAATCTTGTGGTCTATAAAAATGATGGAAATGAATATTGATGATAAACTAATGAACTCATCAACCTTTTGGTTGACACTTTTAAGCATGTTTATTCTCAGGTTTGAAATAAATCTTCCGCTGTGCATTTGCTCATTTTAGAGATATTACTTGGAGTCAGTCATGGCATATTTCAAATGACGTTGCATTCAAGTTGTTGAGTTCAATAGAGATTATTATTAAGTAAATGATAGATTAGGTCATTTATAGGATGGATATTATGAAATGGCATGCATGTCTTTCAACTTTCGATGAAATGAAAGTTTGTCTTTAAAAATGAATGTAATGTTTTTAAAATGTATCATATAGAGGTCAAATACCTCGCAATGTAACCATATGTTATTGTATTCGTCTTTATGGATTAGGACGGGTCGTTTCAACTGAAAGTAGGTGTTGGGATCACAAGATTCGGTAGGCGTAATACTTGAACAAACTTGGACCTTGTGCACTTGTCCATTCGGTAACCCCAAAATTAAATGTGTAAGCCCAATTAAGTAAGATCAAATATTCAGTACTGGCGTATTGCATAGCAAATGAATCTCAGATTCGGTATCATACAATTAAGATCCAATACCAAATGATCTTCATCAATAAACTGAATCATATAAGTGAAATACCAAATCAAAAATCAAGCCACCATACCGAATGATACTAACCGAATCAGTTAGCAAGTTCAATACCAAATCAATACTTTGAATCATATACCAAATGAGATTACAAAACCGAATCATCTTCATCATCGTACAGTAACCTCCATGAACACTGTAACTTTGAGATTCTTCCTTTGAACAAATTATTGCTGAAAAATGATCACAATTAATTTCTATAGCAGCGAGTATGATTGTTGATGAAGCGATTAACACCAAAAAATCATGAAATTATGAAAATCATCGATCAACACCTAAGTTCTTCATCTTATGAACTCAAAATTGAAATCATGATACGCTTCGTTTTACACCACGATTCCTCCATCAAATATGTAGAAAATCATCTATGGAATGCTCAACAATCAATCTCAGAACCTGAATCGAAACACTGAACTCGAATTTGATTCAACTCAATTCGTTTAACTTTTTCTTTGAAACTTTGACTTTCGAATTCGAACTCGAATCATCGAGATAGGATCTGAAAGTTGGCCTACAGATTCATGACATGAATACGAAGAGATCTACAATTTTACTTTTTCTCAAATCGTGACTAATCAGTCCGGGGATTAAATCGGTTAGCGTTTTCGTATAATGAATAACACGATCGAATCGATGAGGAATATGTTGATGATATTCAGATTTGTTGATGCACGAGTGTTAGAATTTGGTTATAGATCACGAACTTGTACTTGTTTTGTAATGAGATTCATGATTTTAGAATATGAGAATTTGATATAGATGAATGAATTGTTCGAACAAGTACTGTTTCACACTTGAATCTAAAATTTATGATTTAGAAACAGTGAATCTGAATATGAATATTATATTAAAATCAGTAGGTGAATTTGTGTTGTGGAATTTATGTGTTGGAATTTTGATTTGATAAAATTTGGATAATGTTTGTGTTTTGGTGAGATTATTGTGAGATTCGGTAAAGTGATAAAAGGATTCGGTTGAAAATTTTTTGGAAATTTTACGAAAAATTTTGGTGAACTTCATATCTTCATGATGAAGATTTAAAGATTTGAGGTTGAACGTTTGAAGGTGGAGGGAAAATATTCATGAGTATTCATAAGGATCTCCTTCATGTGATGAAGGCCTAAGCTCTGATACCAATTGATAGGACCCTTGACACATGAATATCAATGAATGTGAAGATTAACCATTAAAATGGAGAGAGAAAGTCAATCAGTCAAGATTGACTTTCCACGGCTCTCTTGAAAATCTCTACATAACAGTGGCTAAGCTTAGCTAATCTAGGCAGCCTTGCATCCTTTATATAGCCCTCGTATAAAGGATCCTCCTTAAGGTTAGGAAACACATTTTACTCCTTCTCGGGTACCTAACAATCTCCCCCAGGAGTGAGACGGGTTTTCAAAAAATAACTACCTAGTAAAACATACAACATTACAAGGAAAGAATCAACTATTACTAACTAAATCCCCCCCCCCCCCGAATGATGTACGACCGTTGATGAAGATCTTGAAATCTTCAAAACTTGATGTCATTGTTCTTTCAACGGTCTTTGAGTTTGCACAGGGGAATGTGCAAGGTAGACATTCATCATTGCATCACTTCATGTTGATGAAGAATACCTCGAACTCATAGAATCTCCCCCTTCAAAGTACTTGGGCTTTCCTACGTGAACTAAGAACGATCTTGAAACAAGCATCTTCTAACTTAGCACAATTATCGAAAAGTTGATAAAGTCTCGGCTTTTGACTAAACCCCAATGGACAAAGATCTTCTTCGAAATCACTTAGCTTCCCCCCAAGACTTGACTTGATTAGTAAGATCGAACAACTTCGAGAAACTCCCCCCCGGAATGTATGGGGGATACGGCCAATCAAGTGTGTACTCATCACATATTTGATAGCCTCATTTATTCATTTATTGCTGGTATCAATATAGTTGGCTTTGATGTGGCTCCTTCGAAGTTCCTTACGTCTCCAATACTCCCCCAACATATAACGTAGTTCAATTTCTAACCACGGTGCTAACAAAAATTATACACAAATCAGTAAATTGGGGGATAAATAATTGAAATGAGTTCTTCTTACATTAGCTGCACCTCCGATCCAATACTTTAGAGCAGATTCATAAGGAGTACTAACGATAAATTTCTGAGTGCTTGCATCGTATCTAGTGATTGTTTCAACGCCTCTGACCTAAAAATAACTCATGAAACAACATATTAATTGTGTGGCATCATACTTATATACATCCTTAAATTTGAAACATTGATAGCCTTGACATACATGACTTGTACCATTTATCATGATGGCATTTTGTGCCCATAAAACGAATTGCACCACACCTGAATTTTTTATACCATTAATATGATTATGTTCACATATAAGTAAAAATTAAAAAATATAACTTTCAAAAGTAAAAAATAGCACAACAAAGTATCTGAAATTTAAAATATGATGCAGAGAAAGTGAAAGAAAAAAAAAGCAACAACAAGTTATACATGAGCAATTGATATAATTTATTAGAGTTTCAAAGCCTGGCCTTCCTTGACAGCTTAATAGGTTCAAGTTGTTGCAGTTTGACCCATGTTAAAATGACCCGTTTTAACCTATACTAATTTTGACCCATCTCGACATGAACTAATTTTGACCCATTTCAACCTTAACTAATTTTGACCCGTTATGAGCTGAAATAAATTCGACCCCTATCGACCTGAACTAATTTTGACCCGTTTCAACATGAATTAATTATGAGCCAATGAACCCGGAACTGCTTTTAAATCATTTTAACCCCAAAGCACTTTTGACCCGTTTCAACCTAAATGAATTTTGACCAACTTTAACCTGATTTTGATTTTGATTCATTTTAACCCCAAACCACTTTCGAACCGTTCTTAAAGTGACATTAAATGTAAGAGTGGAGACTTACACTCTCCACGTTGATCTTTCACAATACAACAACCGCTCCTGTTTATTGCAACTTCTTAACACTTGTCTGCTATTTCATTCAAAATAGGCTGTCAAAAGCAAGATTCGTGTTAATTTATTGATACAAACACCATGTTATTAACCTCTGCCACTTATTATTCTTTTCACTTTTATATTTATATTTGAATAGGGACTTGTTACAACTCAAATTACTAACTGTACCAAATAACAAACAAAAGACACATATAATCATCATGTAAATTGGAGTTCCTAATATTCAATTTCCATTTCTAAATATATTAATGTATAGACATACTTACACTACCTTCAATGAAACATGAATGAACATGATCGATACCTCGTGAACATTACTTGGAAAATGATTCAAGCAATATCGAATAACATGGTGTCCATTTGGGTCAATAGCCAATCTAGCAGCACTGGGACACAGAGCTGCCACTGCTAATACAATACGATACGGGTCGGTCAGTTCTCCAATAGCTTCTGCATAGCTCTAGTCCTACAAAAATCAACAATTGAAAATATGATGTTTTGTTAAAAGACCCAATGCTTAATGCAGTACATTAGCCAAAATATAATGTGCACAAACAAAAGCATAACATTATCATTAGAGGTCTGTTGAAAACTATCAGCAATATGACATTTATAACTTAAAATGAAGATATAGAAAAGCATGACAATATAATGCAAACCAATTGATATATGTTAAACACGTGTAAAGACAATGAGCACATACCACCTAAACAACCATTCAGAACGGTGATCTGCCTTGAAGAAGTCATCTGACGAACTTCCATTGCTAATCGACGAACCTGAAAATATTGTAAACATGAAAAAAATAAAAATATATTTGTAAACATAAATAATCACTGTATATATCTTTGTTGAAGTTACTACATATCTACATTAAATGAAAATGAAAAGAAAGAATAAAAATTATTAGTTTTACATGTTAACTTACACTCTAAACTAACTTATCGTTACTCTAAATTAACGATATGTTTTATCTTACACTAACATTTAACCATAAAAGAAGAAGATACATAAACGGCTTATTACAGAAGTAGTACCTGAACAGCAATAGCCTCAACATGATCTTCCCCATTTTTTCCTTCAGATCTTTTTTAAATTTCCTGCCCATTCAAACAACCAAAATTCACATAATAACTTACATCACCATAAATATACTTTCATCCAAACTGGACTAATTACTAAAGTAATGTTCATTTGTGTGGCATGAAGTGTACATTCTTGTCAGCTATACTTTGTACAAAAAAAATATCAAGCTACTGCATAATAACAACAATTATTATTATGATGCAATGAAATTGTAGTCTTGTAGAAGCTTTTGACAGCAAAAAATGATTCACAATCAATTTTTAAATTGTCTTATCTCCTAATCACCATTAAACATAGTAATTGAATCAAAATCATGAGCAAATAACATTAGTTTACACAAATTGAAAAAATGAAAGCCTAACCTTAGCGTTCCATTCTGACCTGAAAACCTTAAATCTCATACTCATCAATTACGACAGATAACAGATATTATCGAAACAACAGGAAAAGAACGAAACCCTGACCTTGCCGTTCCATTTGGATTAAAAAAAAGAGATGAAACCCTAGAAATCATTTACATACCGCACACAAACGGTGGGTCTCCATCTACGGGAGTATTCTTGCGATAGACAGATAGAGGACGACGAAATAAATCGGATGAAATTGGGTCTGATAAATGAAAAGAATGATTAGAAAAAAATGGAGAAAGAAAGGTTGAGGAAGAAGGCGTGGAGGGTATGGGAGGAGGAGTAAAAGAGTGGTAAAGATAAAAGAAAAGACTTTGTGTGGCTGATATTTGGAGCTTTGGTGAACAGTAACGATTTGTGAGTAGGAGGTGTGTACGTGCCCAATCAAAAGGCAGCAAACCCTCTTGGACTTATAATGTGTTTAATATATGATGATATTCATTTAATATTTTTTAATTTATATGGGAAATATTCATTTCCAATTCTTAATTTTACTTGAAAATCAGGAAATAAATCTTAACCATTGGATAAATATAATCAATGCTAGGATTAAAAATGCGTTACAATCACATGTGATTGGCTATGATTAAAAATGTTGGAGATCTCAAACAAAATTAAGGATACCGCTATTTCCACCAGTTTAATCCGATTGGTCCTTCGGTTCCATCGAACTCCAGAGGTTTGCAGGAAGTGAATTCCTTGTAGGAGAATCCTACACGATTTCTTGTGGAATTAGTTCCATTATTAGATTCGGAGTTATTGTTGTTGTTTTGCATTGCAGCCTGTACTGCGGCTATGTTTGCTGCAAGGAAAACACGGAAGTCTTCCTCGCTCATATTCAAGTTCTGTCGAGTAGTCGGTGCCATTTCCTTCAAAAGTAGCCAAAAGAGTTAAGTTAAAAGCCTTTTCTTCATATAAGCGTTTTATAATTTTAGTCCGGGTAGTACCTACCCGTTAAAGTTCATACTTAATAGCTAACACAAAAATTAACTACTACTATCAAAATAATATTCTATTATGAAAAACTTAATTCATTAATACTTCACGTTTAAATTTTTTATAAAATATTTTACAATCATACAATACCGCTATTTTACATATAGCATGAAATATAGCACACGACAACTATAATACAAGGCATCTGTTAAGACAATTCTAGTGAAATTCAAATTGTTTAGTAAAGGCAATAAAAACACGCAATTCATAGGACCAGAAACAAGTCATGCCTTCGGGTTTCACTAATACTATTTCCAATCCTTGGTCAAGTGGAAAATAACCATTGTAGCCGTTGGTAAGGCAGCACGTGGTAACATCGTCAAAAGGACGAAGGTTGCGTAATATCTAACAGCACCGTAACAAGTTAAAAACCTTATCTCTCACCCCAACCAATGAATCCGTCACTAGTGGGAAAGTTTTATTAAGAAGTTGCAACCCGATGTTCTTTTTCTCAATTTGATGAGAGGTGTACATCACTAACCCGTAAACGTAACATGCTTCTTAATGTTGCGTGTTTGACACCCTTTTTAATGAATGAAGTCTTATATTGGGATATTCGGAGTCAAAATAGGCCCTCAACCCTTGGCGGAAAATTGCATTAGGGTTTCCCGCACACATAGCCTTATAGAAAATATGGCGTAACTAAAAGTTTTCCCAATGCGATATACACCACCTATCGAAGGAAAGCCTTCTATAAACCAAGGCATGCCTGGAACGTCTTTCAAACGTCTTACAAACTAATTTTGCCATAAAAATTGAGCCGATGAATCCTGACCAACTCTAGACAAGATTTCATCAATCATATCCCGTGGTAGGTCTTCTAAAATATTCGGTTGTCTATCTTTAACGTCCATTTTGTTTTTTTATACTATTAAATAGACGAAGATTAGATTCGTAAAGGATAATTAACAAAAAATACAAGCAATTTTACATATAACATAAAAGTACAAGCATGCTACAATACATATATTACATGGCATCGTAAAAGTAAATGATTACAATTCTTTATTCAGACTCACTTGTTTCTTCCTCCTCGGACTCGGTTCGTTTTGCTAATTTCCTAGGGATAATGGTGGTCCCATACTAATACGAGCAGTCCTTTCACAAATGGTCTAGAAAAATCCGGTTGCTTAGATGTTCCCGGGCTATAGTTAAAGTTTAAGAAATATAGGTGTTTACGGTATTTTCCATCAGGGTATTTCATGTTAACATAGAGTTTATCGGGTTTAGGATCAGGTTTCTCTATTTTGATGGCTTTTCCCTTATTTTTTTCTTTTGCTTTATTAAATTTAGCCTGGGTAATTTCTATAACAATATCAGAATCCTCATCGAGATCCGATTCATCAGAAAATTGGTAATCTTCCCAATATTTTTCCTCCTCAGCAGAGACACCACAAACCATTTTTAACTTTGGTCCATTGATTGAAGATTTTCTTTTATTTAACGGTTTTTCTGTGATTTTTATTATTTCCTCCTCCGAAACTTCTTCTTGTTCCGGTTCCTCTTCTTCGGGAATTTGTGAATCTTCCCAAAATATATTCGACTCTTCATTGTTATTAGGTGAGTCGATAGAATTGGTACTGGAAGTAGACATCTATCAACTAACACATTAGTAATATACCACATAATATTTACATGTAAAAATATATAGTTTCCAACAAAAAGTGTTAAGCAATCGTTTTTATAGTAAACACGGTCGAAGTCCAAACTCACTAATGCATCCTAACAAACTCGATAAGACGCACTAATGCAAATTTCTGGTTCTCTAAGACCAACGCTTTGATACCAACTGAAATGTCCCGTTCATATTGATTATAAACGTTTCATATTAATTGGTTTCGTTGCGAGGTTTTGACCTCTATATGAGACGTTTTTCAAAGACTGCATTCGTTTTTAAAACAAACCATAACCTTTATTGTATCGACGAGGTTTAGAAATCATAACGTAGATTATCAAGTGATGATAATCTAAATATACCGTTTACACACGACCATTACATAATGGTTTACAATAATAATATGTTACATCAAAATAAGTTCCCGAATGCAGTTTTTAAACAATATTATATAACATGCTGACTCCAAATCTTGTCCTTAATTAGCATGCAACAGCGGAAGCCCTTAATAATCACCTGAGAATAAACATGCTTAAAACGTCAACAAAAATATTGGTGAGTTATAGGTTTAACTTATATATATATATATATATATATATATATATATATATATATATATATATATATATATATATATATATATATATATATATATATATATATATATATATATATATCACATTGTAATAATAGACCACAAGATTTTTATTATGTGTTAACGATTTAAGTTGTTAAGTTAGCAGTCCAACGTTAGTAGTCCACAATTAGTAGTCCACAGTTAGTAGCACATAAATAAATCGATATAGTATATTGTCAAGACTCATATTATACATATTATCTCGAATCAATCCACGACCCATTGTATACATGTCTTAGACTCGATCACAACCAATGGTATATATATTATTTTAGAATCAACCTCGACCCATTATATGCTAACTCGAGCATTACCGCATATAGTGTCTTATGGGTTATTCCAAATAATATATATAGATGATGTCAATATGATATGTCAAAACATTGTATACGTGTCTATGGTCTATCAATACATGTATAATACAAGAAATTTAGCTAAGATATAGTTAATATAGATTTATATAAAAAATTTCGTAGCTAAAATTAGTAATTCTATCCAATTTTGTTTTACCCAAAATTTCTTCGTTATAAATCCATTTTGAGTGAATCAAATTGCTATGGTTTCATATCGAACTAAAATTTATGAAACGAAACAGAAAAAGTGATGGTTTATAGTTGGAGTTACAGGTTACAAGTCATTTTTGAAAGAGGTAGTCATTTCAGTCGAAAGAACGACGTCTTGATGACCATTTTGAAAAACATACTTCTACTTTGAGTTTAACCAAGATTTTTGGATATAGTTTCATGTTCATATGAAATATCATTTTCCCAAAAGAACAACTTTCAAATCAAAGATTATCATAGTTTTTAATTATCCAACCCAAAATAGCCCCCGGTTTTACTACGACGGCGTATGTCCGTTTTTACGGTGTTCTTCGTGTTTCCAAGTTTTAAATCATTAAGTTAGCATATCATATAGATATTAAACATGTGTTAAGTTGTTTTTAAAAGTCAAGTTAGAAGGATTAACTTTGTTTGCGAACAAGTTTAGAATTAACTAAACTATATTTTAGTGATTACAAGTTATATTCTTCGAATAAGATAGTTATATATATATATATATATATATATATATATATATATATATATATATATATATATATATATATATATATATATATATATATATATATATATATATATATATATATATATATATCGAATAATGTTATGAACATCATTACTACCTAAGGTATAGTAGGTAAAACTACTGGAAATGATGAAAAATAACTTGAGGTTCAAAGGATCTTGGATGGTGGAAGTTCTTGAAGTAGAATCATGATACAAAAACAAGTTCAAGTAAGATTACTACTTGAATTAAGATAGTTATAGTTATAGAAATCGAATCAAAGATTGAATATGAATATTACCTTGAATTAGAAAGATAACCTACTGTAAATACCAAAGGTTTCTTGATCTTAGATGATTGCTTAGAATGGATTAAAAAGCTTGGAAGTAGACTTGCAAACTTGAAAGTGTTCTTGAAGTTTTCTTGAGTAGTTGTTTTGTAATTTGATTTATGTTTGGATTTTTGAGCTAGATTGATGTAGATTTTGATGAAGATGATGAAGAACACTTAGAACATCAAGAGAGAACTTGAGAGAGATCAATTTGATGCATGAAAGTTGAAATGGAAATGTGTTTGTGTGTGTGCATGTGGACGTGAAAATGGAGTCAAATATAGGCTCCATTACTTTGTTGTTTTGTTAGATATCTCATGCTAGTTGCCAAATGATGGTTCCCACATGTCTTGATGACTCACTAAGGCTTCTAAGAGCTGATCATTGAAGTGTATATACCAATAGTAAATACATCTAGAAGCTGCGTATCATACGAGTACAAATACTGAATGAATGCGAGTAGAATTGTTGATGAAAACGAATGAGAATGTAATTGTAACCATTTTTGTTAAGTATGAGTGTTTTGATATAGTCTTGAAGTCTTTCAAAAGTGTATTAATACATCTTAATACACTACATATATATACATTTTAACTGAGTCGTTAAATCGTCGTTAGTCATTACATGAACGTGTTGTTTTGAAACCTTTAAGTTAACGATCTTGTTAAATGTAATTAATCCATTGTTATTATACTTAATGAGATGTTAAATTTTTAAATTATCATAATAACATGGTGTATAAATATATCTTAATGCGATATATATATATATATATATATATATATATATATATATATATATATATATATATATATGTGTGTGTGTGTGTGTATTAAAACGTCATTACAGCGATAATCGTTATATATATAACTCATTTCGAAATTCTTAAGTTAGTAGTCTTGTTTTATATATGTAGTTCATTGTTAATACACTTAATGATATATTAAATTGTCATTTTATCATGTTAAACATAGTGTATTAATATCTTAATATGATACATATATATTTATTTTAATTAAGACATTGTTATAACGATAATCGTTATATATATCATTTTGAGTTTCTTAATTCAGTAGTCTCATTTTATGTATATAACTCATTGTTAACATACTTAGTGAGATACTTACTTATCATTATATCATGATAAATATATATATATATATATATATATATATATATATATATATATATATATATATATATATATATATATATATATACACATATATATATATATCCATATATTTATATCATCATGTCATTTTTACAAGTTTTATCGTTTGTGAATCGCCGAACAAACTGGGTGTTCAATTGTCTACATGAAACTCGTTTCAATTAATCAAGTCTTAACAAGATTGATTGCTTAACATATTGGAAACATTTAATCATGTAAATATAGATCTCATATAATTTATAATCATGGAAAAGTTCGGGTCACTACAGTACCTACCCGTTAAATAAATTTGGTCCCGAAATTTTAAGCAGTTGGAGGTGTTGACGCATCATCTGGAAATAAGTGCGGGTATTTCTTCTTCATCTGATCTTCACGTTCTCAGGTGAACTCGAGTCCTCTACGTGCATTCCATCGGACTTTAACGATTGGTATTTTGTTTTGCTTGAGTCCTTTAACCTCACGATCCATTATTTCGAACGAATTGTAGTTTTTCGTTGATCTTAATTTCGTCCAAAGGAATCGTAAGATCTTCTTTGGCTAAGCATTTCTTCAGATTCAAGACGTGAAAGGTATTATGTACGCCGGCTAATTGTTGAGCTAATTCAAGTCGATAAGCTACTGGTCCAACATGATCAATAATCTTGAATGGCCCAATGTATCTCGGGTTTAGTTTCCCCCGTTTTCCAAAATGAACAACACCTTTCAAAGGTGATACCTTAAGCACAACCATGACACCGATTTCAAATTCTAAATCTTTTCTTCTAATGTCCGCGTAGCTCTTTTGTCGATTCTGGGAGGTTTTCAACCGTTGTTGAATTTGAATGATTTTCTCAGTAGTTTTTTGGATAATTTCCGAACACATAATTTGTCTATCCCTCACCTCACTCCAACAAATCGGAGACCTGCACTTTCTGCCATAAAGTGCCTCGAACGGTGTCGCCTCAATACTCGAGTTGTACTGTTGTTGTAGGAAAATTCTTATAACAGTAGATGTCGATCCCAACCATTTCCAAAATCAATAACACATGCTCGTAGCATGTGTTCAAGTGTCTGTATAGTCCTTTCACTTTACCCATCAGTTTGTGGATGATAGGCAGTACTCATGTCCAGACGAGTCCTCAATGCTTGTTGTAACGTCTGCCAAAACCTTGAAATAAATCTACCATCCCTATCAGAGATAATAGAGATTGGTATTCCATGTTTGGAGACGACTTCCTTCAAGTATAGTCGTGCTAACTTCTCCATTTTGTCATCTTCTCTCATTGGTAGGAAGTGTGCTGACTTGGTAAGACGATCGATTATTACCCAAATTGTATCATAACCACTTACAGTCCTTGGAAATTTAGTAATGAAATCCATGGTAATGTTTTCCCATTTCCATTCCGGGATTTCGGGTTGTTGAAGTAGACCTGATGGTTTTTGATGTTCAGCTTTGACTTTAGAATAAGTCAAACATTCTCCTACGTATGTGGCAACATCGGCTTTCATACCCGATCACCAAAAGTGTTTCTTGAGATCTTGGTACATTTTTCCCGCTCCGGGACGTATTGAATATCTGGTTTTATGTGCTTCCCTAAGTACCATTTCTCTCGCATCTCCAAACTTTGGTACCCAAATTCTTTCAGCCATATACTGGGTTCCGTCTTCCCGAATACTAAGATGTTTTTCCGATCCTTTGGGTATTTCATTCTTCATATTCCCTTCTTTCAAAACTCCTTGTTGCGCCTCTTTTATTCGAGTAGTAAGGTTAGTATGAATAATTATATTCATAGCTTTTACTCGAATAGGTTCACTGTCTTTTCTACTTAAGGCGTCGGCTACCACGTTTGCCTTTCCCGGGTGGTAACGAATCTCAAAATCGTAATCATTTAACAGCTCAATCCACCTACGCTACCTCATGTTTAGTTGTTTTTGATCAAATATATGTTGGAGACTTTTGTGGTCGGTATATATGGTACATTTGACCCATATAAGTAGTGCCTCCACATCTTCAATGCAAAAACAACAGCGCCTAATTCCAAATCATGAGTCGTATAATTCTGCTCGTGAATCTTCAATTGTCTAGATGCATAAGCAATTACCTTCTTTCATTGCATTAATACACAACTGAGAACTTGCTTTGAAACATCACAATAAATCAAAAAATCATCATTCCCTTCAGGTAATGACAATATAGGTGTCGTAGTTAACTTTTTCTTTAACAATTGAAACGCTTTCTCTTGCTCATCCTTCCATTCAAATATCTTCCCTTTATGCTTTAATGCAGTCAAGGGTTTTGCTATTTTGGAAAAATCTAGGATGAATCTTCTGTAGTAACTAGCCAATCCTAAAAATTGGCATATATGCTTTTGAATTTTCCGGGTTTCCCAGTTTTCAATGGTTTCAATCTTTGAAGGATCAACCTGAATACCTTCTTTATTCACTACGTGACCGAGGAATTGAACTTTTTTCAACCAAAATGCACACTTTGAAAACTTAGCGTACAGTTTTTCTTTCCTCAACAATTCTAGAACCATTCTCAAATGTTCTCCGTGCTCTTGATCATTCTTGGAGTAAATAAGTATGTCATCGATGAAGACAATGACAAACTTGTCAAGATATGGTCCACACACTCGGTTCATGAACACAGCTGGTGCGTTAGTCAATCCGAACGGCATAACCATAAACTCATAATGACTGTAACGTGTTCTGAAAGCAGTCTTCGGAATATCATCCTCCTTCACCCGCATTTGATGATATCCGGAACGTAAATCAATCTTCGAATAAATCGACGAGCCTTGTAGTTGATCAAATAAGTTATCGATTCTCGGTAGTGGATAACGGTTCTTGATGGTAAGTTTGTTCAACTCTCTGTAGTCGATACATAACCTGAATGTACCATCTTTCTTTTTAACAAACAAAACAGGAGCTCCCCACGGTGATGTACTTGATCGAATGAAACCATGCTCTAAAAGTTCTTGTAATTGACTTTGTAATTCCTTCATCTCGCTAGGTGCGAGTCTGTAAGGAGCACGAGCTATTGGTGCAACTCCTGGTACAAGATCTATTTGAAATTCAATGGATCGGTGTGGAGGTAGTCCCGGTAATTCTTTCGGAAATACATCGGGAAATTGTTTTGCGACAGGAACATCACTGATGTTCTTTTCTTAGGTTTTGACTTTCTCGACGTGTGCTAAAATGACATAACAATCTTTTCTAATTAGTTTTTGCGCCTTCAAGCTACTAATAAGATTTAACTTCGAGTTGCTCTTTTCTCCGTACACCATTAAGGGTTTTCCCTTTTCGCGCATAATGCGAATCACATTTTGTAACATACAACCTCTGCTCTCTCCTTTTTCAACCAGTCCATACCAATTATCAATCAAAACTCCCTAACTCTACTGGTATCAAATTAATCTTAAACATTTCTCAAACTGTAGTGACCCGTCCTAATTCACCTAAACGAAGTCTTCAACAGTTAGGCCCATTGCGAAGTACTAAACTCTATATGCCATGAACGACTCCCTGTAATATCTTTAAAATGAGCAAATGCACAGCAGAATATTTCTTTCAGACCTGAGAATAAACATGCTTAAAAGTGTCAACCAAAAGGTTGGTGAGTTCATAGGTTTATCATAAACAATAAAATTCAGTCATTTTGATAGACCACAAGATTTAAATGTGCATGGTACAAATGGGCCCGAATCCTATACCCACCTGTAATGTACATGCGATTTCTTTTAAATACAGTACACATATCTCGTGTACGAAACCATTTTTCAACAATTCTTTATAACCGTACACATATCTCGTGTACAAAATATCATACACATAACCTGTGTATAAAATCATTCTCTATATATATAACCTTTTCTTGATAACCGACCTTAATATTTAATGCGCATCAAGAATATCCCTAAAATAAACAGAACTTTCAGTCTGTAATAATATATAAACCTCGAAGTACTAAACACAATGCCCACTAGCTCTTCTATCTAGTAAACATTCTGGGTGGGGGTGTTAAACCGGGTAGCTACCTTTAGAATTCGCGTCAATTAGGGGCCATTTCCCTAATTCTTAAGTTATCAAGCTATAATAATCAGGGGAAATATTCACATCAATTAGTGGCAATTATAACGTCCAACTAATTCAACAGAACTTCTGTCTGTATAATAATTCATTAGAGGAATGTTTTGCTTGTGTCATATCGTGTCAAACATTTATAAAAGTATATCATGTATTCTCAGTCCCAAAAATATATATTGCAAAAGCATTTAGTAAAAAGGGAGCAAAAGAAACTCACGCAAAAATTAGTTTTAGTATTTGTATCCATTTAATAAAACAGTTATAAAGCAGCGCATGTATTCTCAGCCCAAAAATGTAAAGAGTAAAAGGGATCATATGAAACTCACGATACGATATTTTATAGTAAAAATATGCATACGACGGAACTGAACAATGCAGGGTTGGCCTCGAATTGACGAACCTAAATCATTCATATATATATATATATATATATATATATATATATATATATATATATATATATATATATATATATATATATATATATATATATCAACACACATAATTGCAATCGAACAAATTTATATATATATATATATATATATATATATATATATATATATACATATATATATATTAACACACATAATTGCAATAGAACAAATTTATATATATACATATATATATATATATATATATATATATATATATATATATATATATATATATATATATATATATATATATATATATATATATATATATATATATATATATATATATATAAATTTATTAGTTATATCATTTTTATATTAATAACGTATATGTCTTAATTCATTTGATATATTTTAAATAAATAAAAATATTAATTTTGTTACGTTATATGTATTACGTATATTTTCATGTAACTTATATTTATTTGGTAAAATAATATTAATAATAAAAATAAAAATTTGTATCTTTTTATGATAATAATAATACTATAAATAATTAGATTTAGTAATGATACTGATATTAATAGTGTTGATAATAATACTAATAATGATAATAACTATAATAATAATTTTTAATATTAATGCTAATGGTTTTAATCTTAATGATACTACTAATAATAACCTAATGATAATACTAATAGTAATACTTAATACTTATAATAATAATAATAATAATAATAATAATAATAATAATAATAATAATAATAATAATAATAATAATAATAATAATAATAATAATAATAATAATAATAAAAATAATAATAATAATAATAATAATAATAATAATAACAATAATAGTAATAATAATAATAGTAGTAATAATAATAATAACAATAGTAGTAATAATAATAATAATAATAATAATAATAATAATAATAATAATAATAATAATAATAATAATAATAATAATAATAATAATAATAATAATAATAATAATAATAATAATGGTAATTGTAATACTACCTCAAAGAAGTAGCCCTTAAAAAATGCCCAAGTCCGGGTTTGAACCCACGACGTCCCGCTAACCTGATAACATCCTTAACCGTTCCTCTGTTGCTTACTTTCTGTTTTAATTAGCACCTATAACTCTTTTACTCGTAATACATGTTGTCTTAATAAAAACCCTTAAACTAAACGTGTTGTGTGCTCGATCAAACAGCATCCCAAGCATCATCATCTTAATCATAACCGTAATCATCATATATCGATTCGTCATCTCGAGGTTTCCTCATCATCATACCCATTATCATCATCATTATCATATATTAATCATAATCATGATCATCGTGTTCATATTCTTCATCATCATCAAACTCGTTCGCCACCATCATAATTCTTACCTTGTCACATCATCACACGCTCACGATTCAATCACCTCATCATCTAATTACAATTGGGTTTCAGCCCAAATAGAAAGAAAAAAACTAACACCTAGCAGCCTAGATAGCAAACATATGGATCGATTTAATTGTGTGCAGCAGCCTACTTTGATAAGCCCAACATAAGACTTTGGCCCAATCAGAAACAAAAAGGGACTCGGCCTAACAGGAAATGGCAGCCCAAACAAAAATATGGCAGCCCCAAATAATTTGTTAGCCCTTTTAACAATTAAGAAGTCCATAATGTAAAGTTTGTATCTGTTACTTTCGAATGCATAGGAATAGAAACAAAGAAAGAAAAAAAATGTAAGCATCATCTTTTTCTTTTAATCATTCACCACCATTCTAATAACATCCTTCATCATCATCAAAAACATTTTCGTTCTTCATCATTGTTACCATCACCTATCATCAAACCCGGTTACCATCACAAAAATATTCATCGTCATACTCGTTCATCATCGTCACCATCATTTCATCATACCCCGTTATCTTCTTTCTTCACTGTTACATCATAACATAATCATAATAGTGAACCAAAACAATTAGAAAAACGTAGCAACAACAGTGGTTTCGATGGATTGTAGGTGTGTTGTGTGATCGAAAAAGAAACAGAAATATAGAGGTAGCAACGTAGTAGCAATTGGAAAAATGAAACAGTATAGATGGTTTGTGAGGTTTTCAAAAAATAAGGTGACAAGTAAAGGTGGGTTTGAATCATATAACAGGTGTAGCAGCTGTATATATAGCAGCGGTGGTAATTGAATATGATGGTGATGGTTGTTTTGGTGGCGTTTTCCGAACAAGAAACAGAGAACGATACAGCGGTTTATAGTTCACTAATGAAACAAAAAAATGGTGGTCGATATGGTGGTCCTAATTAAGGTGATGATTTAAGGTGTTGGTTATCAGATGGTGGTGGGTTTGATCATAAAAGGGTGGTTGTGAGGTTGAGATGATGGTGGTGGTCGGTTTATGGTTGCTTTTGGTATTTCATGATTGTAGAACAGAAACAGTAGATAATGATGGTGATTGGTTTTAGATGCAAAAGAAGAAGAAAAAATAGAAATAGAAATGATAGTAGCAGGGTGAATGTTTACGGTTGTACATTAGCAACCTCAAGAAAAATAGTGATGGTTCTTAGTGGTAACAATGTTCGAACAACAGCAGCCAGTCAGTAAGCTTTCATGGTGGTTTGAGGTGGGTGTTGACGGTTGTGATGGTGGTTGTAGGTGCTGGAGATGGAAGGTGGTAGGAGATGGCAGCTATCAAAGGAGAAGAAGAGAGAAAGAGATGGAAGTGTTAATTTGTGTTGGTTTAGTGATGTTTTAAACTTCATGTATCATATGTACTTATATATATATATATATATATATATATATATATATATATATATATATATATATATATATATATATATATATATATATATATATATATATATATATATATATATATATATATATATATATATATATATATTTGAGATACATAATGATGATCGATCAGTATAACAGAAAAACAAAACAAACAAAAAATTTAAGAAAGATAGTGATGTGCCGAATAGGAAACAGAAATAGGAGATGGTTTGATGAGCTGTGGTTTTCTTGCGTGAACTGATCCATGGGTTTTGTTAGATATCAAAAGAAAAGGGGGTTGTTAAAGATTTGTAAGTGGATGTTTGATAAAAGGGAAAAGCATAAGGAATCGTTCATATATGTTTGCATAAATATATGATATGTGCAAGTGTGCAAGTGTTAAACTACTAAACAATTTTTAGTCACACATATGTGAAAGAAAACAATTATAGTAATAATAAAGTAGTACTAATATAACACTATAATATAAATAAATTAAAGAACTTAAAATGTGTGATAATCCTTAATTAATATCTGCCGACAGTTTTCTACGAAATGCTATATCGTACTCCGTTATTAATCAGTGACGGATAAAAAGTCTTCAAAAAGATTCCAAATTTTTAACTTAACTATTTATAAATATTTCGGTTTTTAATAGGTGTAAAAACAATCAATAAAAAGTTAATTGATTATTGGCGCTCAAGTCCAAGTAAAATATACTAAGTGTAAAAATTTACCAAATAGCTCATAAATATATATTCAATAAGCCTATAGATTATATAACTCATTTTCGAATCACTGTTTATTTTACAATCATATAACTTCGTATTTAATTTGCTTAATATCAATCGAAACATCAAACGAGTATTACAATCATTTAATATTTATTTTTAATATACTTTATTTATATATAGATATGTTTTAAATAATAATTATTGTAATATCCTATTTTTTACTTTATTTCACATAATTACTTATAACAACAACATATAATATTTCAAATTAAATTTCCAATTATTATTTAAATATATATATATATATATATATATATATATATATATATATATATATATATATATATATATATATATATATACATTTACAAATAATTGTTCATGAATCGTCGAAACTGGTCGAGGTCAATTGAATATATGAAACAGTTCAAAATTTTTGAGACTCAACCTAACAGACTTTACTTATCGTGTCAAAAATATTAAATCGTATCGAGAGTTTGATTTAAAATTAGTCAAAATTTTCCGGGTCGTCACACCAACCAGTTTAATTTCTCGATTCCGACATATTTTATCTGCTGTAATTAATTTACCGTTTGTTAATTCGAGTAAAAATTTATTATCCAAAGGCGTCAATGGACAACTTAATTTAGCACAAAAATCTCTACTCATATAGCTTCTATCCGCACCCAAATCAAATAAAACATAAGCAGGTTTTTCATCGATAAGAAACGTACCGGTAACAAGCTCCGGGTCTTCCTACGCTTCTACCGCATTAATGTTAAAGACTCTTCCTCAGCCTTGACCATTATTATTCCCCTGGTTTGGGCACGTAGTTTTGCAATGGCCCTTCTTCCCGCATCCGAAACAAATAATGTCAGCATTTTCTGTTCCTTTAACCCCTGTTCCTTAAACTTCACACTTTATCGCACTATGCCGCTTTCTATTACACTTGGTACATGATACCGAACAGTAAGTAGTCAGATGGTACCCTTCACACCTTTTGCACGGAATTTTTCTAGTTTTTGTTGCCATTGTTGTTATTGAAATGGTTGTTGCTGTGATTGTTATTATTGTTGGGACGGTTGTTGTAGTTGTTGTTGTTGTTGGGATGGCTGTTGTTACGTTTGTTGTTGCGAAAAATGGTGCGATTGTGGTTGTGATTGTTGTGTTGATTTTTGAAGCGATAGTTAGTGTTGTTGTGTTGGTGACCCTTGTCACTGTTTTCTTCCCATTTTTTCTTGACTTGTTTCATTTTGGCCTCCTCGGCCGCCTGCTCTTTAATTCTTCCCTCAATCTGGTTTATGAATTTGTGAGCCATTCGACTTGCCTTTTGTATGGAGGTGAGCTCGTTTGAACTCACATCCTCCTGAATCCTTTCTGGTAACCCTTTTACAAATGTGTCGGTCTGCTCTTCTTCATCATCGAACACTCTTGGACACAATAGGCATAACTCTGTGAATCGTCATTCGTATGTGGTAATATCGAATCCTTGTGTTCGTAATCCTCTAAGATCTACCTTGAGCTTATTGACCTCGTTTCTGGGACGGTACTGCTTATTCATCATGTGTTTGAATGCTGACCACGGTAGTGTGTAAGCTGCATCTTGTCCCACCTGTTCGAGATAGGTGTTCCACCATGTTAACGCAGTACCTGTGAAGGTATGCGTAGCATACTTTACTTTGTCTTCTTCAGTACATTTACTTATGGAAAACACCGATTCGACCTTCTCGGTCCACCGTTTTAATCCGATTGGTCCTTCAGTTCTATCGAACTCCAGGGGTTTGCAGGCAGTGAATTCCTTGTAGGAGCATCCTATATGATTTCTTATGGAATTAGTTCCATTACTAGATTTGGAGTTATTGTTGTTGTTTTGCATTGCAGCATGTACTGCGGCTATGTTTACTGCAAGGAAAACACGGAAGTCTTCCTCGCTCATATTCAAGTTCTGTCGAGTAGTCGGTGCCATTTCCTTCAAAAATAGCCAAAAGAGTTAAGTTAATCATATAGAATACTAGGAGTAGTCAATAGTATTTCGCAGCATAATATTAACTTATTTATAAAAGTATTTTCTTCATATAAGCGTTTTATAAGTTTAGTTCGGGTAGTACCTACCCGTTAAAGTTCATACTTAATAGCTAACACAAAAATTAACTACTACTATCAAAATAATATTCTATTATGAAAAACTTAATTCATTAATACTTCACGTTTAAATTTTTGATACAATATTTTACAATCGTACAATACCACTATTTTACATATAGCATGAAATATAGTACACGACAACTATAATACAAGGCAGCTGTTAAGACAATTCAAGTGAAACTCAAATTGTTCAGTAAAGGCAATAAAAACATGCAATTCATAGGACCAGAAACAAGTCATGCATTAGGGTTTCACTAATACTATTTCCCATCCTTGGTCAAGTGGGAAATAACCATTGTGGCCGTTGGTAAGGCAGCACGTGGTAACATCGTCAAAAGGAAAAAGGTTTCGTAATATCCAGCAGTGCCGTAACAAGTTAAAAACCTTATCTCTCACCCCAACTACTGAATCCGTCACCTATGGGAAAGTTTTATTAAGAAGTTGCAACTCGATGTCATTTTTCTCAATTTGATGAGAGGCGAACATCACTAACCCGTAAACGTAACATGCTTTTTTAAGTTGCATGTTTGAAGCCCTTTTTAATGAATGAAGTCCTATATTGGGATATTCGGAGTCAAAATAGGCCCTCAATCCGTGGCGGAAAATTGCATTAGGGTTTCCCGCACACATAGCCTTATAGAAAATATGGCGTAACTTAAGGTTTCCCCAATGCAATATACACCACCTATCGAAGGAAATCCTTCTATAAACCAAGGCATGCCTGGAACGTCTTACAAACTAATTTTGCCATAAACAATTGAGGCGATGAATCCTGACCAACTCTAGACAAGATTTCATCAATCATATCCCGTGGTAGGTCTTCTAAAATATTCGGTTGTCTATCCTTAACGTCCATTTTGTGTTTTTATACTATTAAATAGACGAAGATTAGATTCGTAAAGGATAATTAACAAACAATACAAGCAGTTTACATATAACATAAAAGTACAAGCATGCTACAATACATATATTACACGGCATGGTAAAAGTAAATGATTACAATTCTTTATTCAGACTCACTTTTTTCTTCCTCCTCAGACTCGGTTCGTTTTGCTAATTTTCTAGGGATAAATGGTGGTCCCGTACTAATACGAGCAGTCCTTTTCACAAATGGTCTAGAAAAATATGGTTGCTTAGATGTTCCCGGACTATAGTTAAAGTTTAAGAAATATGGGTGTTTACGGTATTTTCCATCAGGGTATTTCATGTTAACATAGAGTTTATCGGGTTTGGGATCAGGTTTCTCTATTTTGATGGCTTTTCCCTTATTGTTTTCTTTTGCTTTATTAAATTTAGCCTGGGTAATTTCTATAACATCATCGGAATCCTCATCGGGATCCGATTGATCAGAAAATTGGTAATCTTCCCAATATTTTTCCTCCTCAGCAGAGACACCACAAACCATTTTTAACTTTGGTCCATTGATTGAAGATTTTCTTTTATTTAGCGGTTTTTTTGTGATTTTTATTATTTCCTCCTCCGGAACTTCTTCTTCATCTGGTTCCTCTTCTTCCGGTTCCTCTTCTTCCGGAATTTGTGAATCTTCCCAAAATATATTCGACTCTTCATTATTATTATGTGAGACGATGGGATTGGTACTGGAAGTAGACATCTATCACACATTAACTAACACATTAGTAATATACCACATAACATTTACAAGTAAGAATATATAGTTTCCAACAAAAAGTGTTAAGCAATCGTTTTTAAAGTAAACACGGTCGAAGTCCAAACTCACTAATGCATCCTAATAAACTCGATAAGACACACTAATGCAAATTTCTAGTTCTCTAAGACCAATGCTCAGATACCAAATGAAATGTCCCGTTCATATCGATTATAAACGTTTCATATTAATTGGTTTCATTGCGAGGTTTTGACCTCTATATGAGACGTTTTTCAAAGACTGCATTCGTTTTTAAAACAAACCATAACCTTTATTGTATCGACAAGGTTTAGAAATCATAACGTAGATTATCAAGTGATGATAATCTAAATATATCGTTTACACACGACCATTACATAATGGTTTACAATAATAATATGTTCCGAGTCTTTAGAAGAGCACTGCCTTTTTCTCCAATGTTTCTCCTACATTAAAATCTCAACTCCTAGCTATCATGCCATTCGATGAGGGCACTCTTCCAGTACGGTATCTTCGCATACCTCTAGTGTCCTCTCGGCATTTGTATCGTGATTGTAAGATTTTAGTTGAGAGAGTAAAGAATATAGTGGATGACTGGAAAAACAAATTCTTGTCTTTTGCCGGGAGAGTGCAACTCATTTCTTCGGTCCTTACGGCCATGCAAATTTATTGGTGCTCTGTGTTCATTCTCCCAGATGCTATTATAAAAGACATTGAGAAAATTATGCATGGATTTCTTTGGTGCCAAGGGGATTTGAAGAAAGGAAAGGCAAAAGTAAAATGGGACGATTTATGTATTCCTAAAATCGAAGGCGGGTTAGGTATAAAGAGGCTTAAATATTGGAACACTGCCCTTATGACGTCTCATATTTGGAGTATTCTTACGACTAAGCAAACTCTTTGGGTTAGATGGATTCACTCCTATCGCTTGAATAATAGGCACTTTTGGGACGTTCCTATTCCGGCTAATGCTAGTTTTAGTTGGAAAAACATTTTGAGTATAAGGCCTACTGTTCGTGTTTTTGTGTATCACCTGATAGGTAATGGCCTTACCACATCAGCATGGTTTGACACGTGGTCATTAGTGGGTCCCATTGTTGACATGGTTTTGAAAAGGGATATTCAATCTTTGGGCTTTCATATGGATACAAAAGTTGCAGAGTTTGCTCAGGTTACCAGCTGGCCTAATTGGTGGACTCAAAAGTACCCGGGTCTGGCTAATATTAATATTTCATTACATGATACCACTGATGAAATTCGCTGGAAGAAACTGGATGGGTCGTTACAATATTTTTCGGTGAGCCTGGCTTGGGATTCGTTACGCCCAAGGGCGAATAATGTCCCATGGTTTTCGGTCGTGTGGTTCTCCCAGTGCATCCCGCGTCATGCATTTCTTTATGGTTACTAATGGGAGAGAGATTGAAGACTCAAGATCGGTTGAAAGCTTGGGAGGTTCCTAATGGTACAACGTTACTATGTCCATTATGTGGAAGTTGTGGTGACTTGCACTCTCATCTATTCTTCGAATGTTTGTACTCATCTAAAGTTTGGGATAGAGCCCTGTTTTTGATCCATTTGCCTCTCCACAGCAACAAGTGGCAATCTATAACGGATATGTTGAGTCCATATGCTAGTCATAATGTTTCATCCATTATTGTGGCAAAACTTGTGTTTGCAGCTTTCGTTTACTTCATTTGGCAAGAAAGGAATAATAGGATCTTTAAAAAGTCCTATAGAACAGAAGTTAAGTTGTTTGAAGAGATCTTCTTTATGGTTCGTTTGAAGCTTTTATCCATAAGGTTTAAGAGCTCAAGTGGTGTGGAGAGTATGAAGACAGATTGGCACATCTAGTCTTTTCTTAGGGCTTGTGTGTCTTCTTTTGTCTGTGGGTTGTGACTTTTGTCTGTCTGTAGCTTCTTGATTTCATGTAGCTTCAGGGCTTAACTGTCTCAATTCTTTTATTATTTTAATAATATTCATCGGGGTATTCCCTTTACCCAAAAAAATCAAAATAAGTTCCCGAATGCAGTTTTTAAACAATATTATACAACATGCTGACTCCAAATCTTGTCCTTAATTAGCATGCAATAGCGGAAGCTCTCAATAATCACCTGAGAATAAACATGCTTAAACGGTCAACAAAAATGTTGGTGAGTTATAGGTTTAACTTATATATATATATATATATATATATATATATATATATATATATATATATATATATATCAAATTGTAATAATAGACCACAAGATTTCATTTTTCATAAACATCCATCTCATATCAGGCATTTCGCAAACTACATAGAGATAAAAATCATTCGTATGGTGAACACCTGGTAACCGACATTAACAAAATGCATCTAGAATATCCCCATCATTCCAGGACTCTCATCGGACATGATAAAATCGAAGTACTAAAGCATCCGTAACCCGGATGGGGTTTGTTAGGCCCAATAGATCTATCTTTAGGATTCGCGTCAATTAGGGTTTCTGTTCCCTAATTCTTAGATTACCAGACTAAAAAGGGTGATATCCGATATAATAATCCAACCATTGAATGTAGTTTCAAGTACTTGTGCCTATTTTGTAAAACATTTATAAAACTGCATGTATTCTCATCCCAAAAATATTCGAGAGTAAAAATGGGACTATAACTCACTTTCACGGATTTTCAATTCGTCGAAAAATAAGACTTGGCCACGGGTCGATTCACGAACCTATAACAAATATATACATACATATCAAACTATGATCGAAATATATTCACAACATTTTTATTATGTGTTAACGATTTAAGTTGTTAAGTTAGCAGTCCAACGTTAGTAGTCCACAATTAGTAGTCCACAGTTAGTAGTACATAAATAAATCGATATAGTATATTGTCTTAATATTTTCAAGACTCATATTATACATATTATCTCGAATCAATCCACGACCCATTGTATACATGTCTCAGACTCGATCATAACCCATGATATATATATATATATATATATATATATATATATATATATATATATATATATATATATATATATATATATATATATATTATTTTAGAATCAACCTCGACCCATTATATGCTAACTCGAGCATTACCGCATATAGTGTTATGGGTTATTCCAAATAATATATATAGATGATGTCAATATGATATGTCAAAACATTGTATAAATGTCTATGGTCTATCAAGACATGTAGAATACAAGAAAGTTAGCTAAGATATAGTTAGTATAGATTTGTTATAAAAATTTCCGTAGCTAAAATTAGTAATTCTATCCAATTTTGTTTTACCCATAATTTCTTCGTTAAATCCGTTTTGAGTGAATCAAATTGCTATGGTTTCATATCAAACTAAAATTTATGAAACTAAACAGAAAAAGTGAAGCTTTATAGTCAGAGTTATAGGTTACAAGTCGTTTTTGAAAGAGGTAGTCATTTCAGTCGAAAGAACGACGTCTTGATGACCATTTTGAAAACATACTTCTACTTTGAGTTTAACCAAGATTTTTGGATATAGTTTCATGTTCATATGAAATATCATTTTCCCAGAAGAACAACTTTCAAATCAAAGATTATCAAAGTTTTTAATTATCCAACCCAAAACAGCCCCCGGTTTTACTACGACGGCGTATGTCCGTTTTTACGGTGTTCTTCATGTTTCCAAGTTTTAAATCATTAAGTTAGCATATCATATAGATATTAAACATGTGTTAAGTTGTTTTTAAAAGTCAAGTTATAAGGATTAACTTTGTTTGCGAACAAGTTTAGAATTAACTAAACTATGTTCTAGTGATTTCAAGTTATATTCTTCGAATAAGATAGTTATATATATATATATATATATATATATATATATATATATATATATATATATATATATATATATATATATATATATATATATATATATATATATATATATATATATATATATATATTAAAACGTCATTACAGCGATAATCGTTATATATATAACTCGTTTCGAAATCCTTAAGTTAGTAGTCTTGTTTTACATATGTAGTTCATTGTTAATACACTTAATGATATATTCAATTATCATTTTATCATGTTAAACATAGTGTATTAATATCTTAATATGATACATATATATTTATTTTAATTAAAACGTTGTTATAACGATAATTGTTATATATATCATTTCGAGTTTCTTAATTTAGTAGTCTCATTTTATGTATATAAGTCATTGTTAATATACTTAGTGAGATACTTACTTATCATTATATCATGATAATATATATATATATATATATATATATATATATATATATATATATATATATATATCATGTCATTTTTACAAGTTTTATCGTTCGTGAATCGCCGAACAAACTGGGTGGTCAATTGTCTACATGAAACTCATTTCAATTAATAATGTCTTAACAAGTTTGATTGCTTAATATGTTGGAAACATTTTAATCATGTAAATATAGATCTCATATAATATATAATCATGGAAAAGTTCGGGTCACTACAATGAGTTCATAGGTTTTTGTACAACATATAAAATTTATGAAAGTTTCACAGTTTCAAACAATTTGAGATAGTTTAAAACAGTAAAATAAATATTAATTTCTCGAGTCCATAAATGGTTTGATAGTAAAACAGATCACAAGATCTCAATTTCATAAACAGTTTACAAGTAATATGATCTCAAGCTTTCAAGTACGAAAATAAGATTGTAGTTTGTAACATATCAAGTTTTTAAACAGTTCCACGTTTTAAAGATTTCACAGTTATCAAATTCATAAATGGTTTCCATACTGTTTCAAAGTGGATATGTTTCCTGATCACTCGGTAACAACGCTTAACACCACATGTGGTATCCTACATGATTTCCTTTACCCTATATTGGACTACACATTATGCTAGATGTAATGTGTCGAAGTAACTAGCATCACAGTTAAGGTAGGGTGAGGTTGTCAAACCTAACAGATCTACTCTAGTGATTCGCGCTTACAAGTCACTGTAATTAATACTATCGAGTTAAGGGCTTTTTAGCATAAAACTCACATATAACAAACTTCGAAATGCATAAAGTGTTATTTAATAATAAGAATATGTTATAAAACAAACTTTATAAATAAAGCGTAGTAAAACAGTAGGCATGTATTCTCACCTCAAAACAATTATAAAATATTTATTATTACTAGTATCATTATCAATTAAAACTAATATTAGTATCATCTAATTATTATGACTAATATTATTATTAATATTATGAATGCGATTTAAAAGAGGACTAAAAGCTATTAAATAAATCGATTAGGAAATAACGAGTATAAGTATCATAATGAAATTAAAACAAGAAAAAGGGGCTACGAACTCACTTGTAATGCAATGCGGTGCGAGACTCGAAAGTGCGAGTTAGACAGTTTATGGTGATCCGGACTTGGAATCTAAATAATATTATAAGGTCAGAGGTCATACTATTTAATATAGTATCTAGGTTAGGTCTAAGATCAGTTCCCAAGTGTTCTTACATGTCCGTTTCGATTCTCAATTTCAAATGTTACATAGTTCATAGTTTAAATGTTGACTGTTTTGACTAGTTTTTCTATAAATCTAAACATCCATTTAAGATAATATTACCACATCCAAAAATATCTTTGAGTATATTTTCTAACCATGTAAGGTTAGCTTCTAGACTCAAAATAAAAGTTGGTCAAAAGTTCACTCTTTTATAAGTGTGCAAAACCGCTCAGATTTACACTATAAGTTCCTATGCAAGTTTAAAAATAGCAAAATATATTTGTTTGACTTAAGATGTTTACAGAGGGTTTAAGACATATAAAAATACTCATTTTTAAAAGGAATAACCTTCAGGTCTTCATTAACATAGTTTTTAGAGATGAAGTTTTAGACCAAAATCTGATTACAACAAAATCTTATGTCAAAGTGATGGGACTATATCTCAATGATTCCTTGATGGTTTTTGGTGTTTTAACTTTCTATGGTTTTCTTATTATGTCTATGTTTCAAATCAAAAGCCTTTATTTCGATATCTATCTTATATTTTGATTTATGCATGATTCTTGGACTTTTGGTCACATTGCTTCAAATCTGGACCTTGGGTCACCAAATAAAAATGAAAAATATCTTTTTCTTTGAGAAAAATCACGAAAACTTTACAGACGGTCAAGAACATATATATGAACATGGATTAAATTTATAAAGCCCAGATCTAAAGTCTAAGTTGATTTTTATGTCATGAACTTCAAGTAGAAATTTTGGACAGCTTAAAGATAAAACTATTTTATGTAGTTAATCACTTTAGTTCTTAGTTTAGGTTCATTTTAAGATATAGGACATGTAGAGAAATTAAGTTTACTGATCTAACATCAAGATCATGGTTATCTATATAGTCAACATTGAGTAATAAAACACTCTAGATCAAGCAATTACACCATGAATACTCTTGAATATAGCTAGGCAAGATAAATTGAATTAAGTAGTTTGTTATACCTTGAAGAGATTTGATCTTATAGCTTCAAGAAGTTGATGAGTATATTGATTTGGACCTTAAAATGAAGGTATGTGTGTGTGAAAATGTGATTAAGGAGTGAAAGATGATCAAATGAGGGTTTATATAGAAAGAGTGATGTGAGACGTGGCAAGACAAGAAGAGGAGGAGGGTGTAACTCACTAATGATCATTAATGGTTCATGCAATGTCTAATGATGATGTTTTTCATAAAGATGAATAAATATCTAAGATATTTACAAAAGAAGGTGATGGTGTGCATGGCAAGGGTGGCGGTTTTGGGTGGTGGTGGTGGAAGATGTATTTTGTTGATTTCTACATTCAAGTGTTCATGTGTTTGTGTAGTTTTGTCTAATGTGTGGTATAAGGTTTTAATTGTATGGTTAAGGCTTAGAAAGTATGCTTAGGTTAGGTCTAAATCAAGATAGATCAAGGTTGGTTAAATGAAAGAAATGGCTAAATACAAAGTGATCAAGACTAGTTGTGAAAATGATTAAGTGTAGAGAAAGTCTTAACTTATGATTTAATGTCCAAGTGAATTAGTTACAAGACTTTAATCTAAATATTTGATTAATAAGTTCTACTCATTAAGTTATTATATATAAAGGTATAGATTACAAAATCTATGGTTTATGGTGATAAGCTAAGGTTTTTAGGACATGGTGCAAATGTGCAGGACAACTCTTGATTGAACAAGACTTAATTGTAACCTTAGAGTCTTACAAATCCTAAAAATAAACCAAGATCTAATTCACCAAAACCACTAGTCAAGTTGAAAATTTTAAGTCATGAAAGTTAGATTAAACAACTTTGTCGAAAAAGTTCGGATTGTGACATTATCCACCCATTAAAGAAAATTCCGTCCCGAAATTTTGGGTAGTAACAACCGTCGGCATTGTGTTTGGGAAAAAAACTAGATATGGGTACTTTTGGCTCATTTGATTTTCTCGCTCTTATGTGAGCTCGAGTTCTCCACAAGTGTTCCAACGAATTCTGACAATATGAACTATGATTTGTTTCAATCATTTCACCTCAAGGTCCAAAAATCTCAATGGAATCTTCAACGAAATGAAGTTTAATACCTATGTGTATCTCAAAGGGATGACGATAAGGTTTTATGATGCTAAGTATTTCTTCGAGTTTTAACGTGAAAGGTATCATGAATGTTTAGGTCTCTCGACTTTGTGGTTTACGAAAATTTTTGTTAAGGCTTTCACTCTCGCAGCGAATACTAGTATTTTGTCTGTAGAATTCTTCCCCATTGAGGAGTGAGATAAGGAAACTCCATTATGCAGAAAGTATAAGTGTAAAGAAGTTATCGTCTTGATGTAGCCACATCGAGCATTTTGTAGTTCAATATAAAAATTGGGCAAAATCGATAATGTAGAGATTTTGAAGTTGAATGATAGCTAACCATTTATCAAAAGCATAAAGTTAATATGATGATGAAGAAACGTGAGACCTCGGATTGTCTGATATCTATGGTCTCAGTGTTTTCGGATGGCAACAATGAAAATAACAGAGTCATGTAACATGGTACGTGGTGGTAATAAGGTTGATCATACATCATTACCATCACGGGCCATCAGAACTTTGGTATGACTTACCGTAACATAACCACATTGATCAGGCATCATTATATTACATTAACTCATACCTCCATTACAACATCACTTCATAAGGTTTAAGAGAATATAATCATGGAGAACGGAAGTGAACCCTTATAAAATCTCGCATTTAATCAAAAAGAGTTGGTGCAAATTTTCCAAACGTATGTGTCTCGCGAAAAACGAATGATTTGTAATTCACGTCGATGTGTTCAAAGTCGGTCGGTATTATCTTTAATGAGTAGTGAGCAGTTATTATTGCAGCGGATAGTAACAAAATTAAGTGTAGTATAGAAGTAGTACACATGTATATGTACACGTATATGGTCATGCAAACAGTATAACAGTTATCAGTCGGGTTGTAGTCTAGATTCTCTAATGCATCCTAATGACTCTGTCAGACACACTAATGCAATTCCTAGATCCCTACAACCATTAGCTCTGATACCATTTTGTAACACCCCGCCAAAATCGCCATTGACGCGGATGTTAACTCTAGTCCCAGTGCTTGGCATGACCTCTAAGTAACAACAAAGTTTTTAGCGGAAGCAATAAATACCTAAGAATAAACATGCTAAAGTGTCAACACAATGATTGGTGAGTTCATAGGTTTTTGTACAACGTATAAAATTTACGAAAGTTTCACAGTTTCAAACAATTTGAGATAGTTTAAAACAGTAAAATAAATATTAATTTCTCGGGTCCATAAATGGTTTGATAGTAAAACAGATCATAAGATCTCAATTTCATAAACAATTTAGAAGTAATATGATCTCAAGCTTTCAAGTACGAAAATAAGATCGTAGTTCGTAACATATCAAGTTTTTAAACAGTTCCACAGTTTAAAGATTTCACAGTTATAAAATTCATAAATGGTTTCCATACAGTTTCAAAGTGTATATGTTTCCTAAGCACTCGATAACAACGCTTAACACCACATGTAGTATCCTACATGATTTCCTTTACCCTATATTGGACTATACATTATGCTAGATGTATTGTGTCGAAGTAACTAGCACCACAGTTAAGGTAGAGTGAGGTTGTCAAACCTAACAGATTTGTTCTAGTGATTCGCGCTTACAAGTCACTGTAATTAATACTACCGAGTTAAGGGCTTTTTAGCATAAAACTCACATATAACAAACTTCGAAATGCATAAAGTGTTATTTTATAATAAGAATATGTTATAAAATAAATTTTATAAATAAAGCGTAGTAAAATAGTAGGCATGTATTCTCACCCTAAAACAATTATAAAACAAGAAAAAGGGCCTACAAACTCACTTGTAATGCAATGCGGTGCGAGACTCGGAAGTGCGAGTTAGACAGTTTACGGTGATTCGGACTTGGAATCTAAATAATATTATAAGGTCAGAGGTCATACTATTTAATATAGTATCTAGGTTAGGTCTAAGATCAGTTCCCAAGTGTTCTTACATGTCCTTTTTGATTCTCGTTTTCAAATGTTACATAGTTCATAGTTTAAATGTTGATTGTTTGACTAGTTTTACCATTACTTTAGCCTAGATGTTTCTATCAATCTAAAAATCCATTTAAGATGATATTACCACCTCTGGAAAGCTCTTTGAGTATAGTTTCCAACCATGTAAGGTTAGTTTCTAGACTCAAAATAAAAGTTGGTTAAAAGTTCACCTTTTTACAAGTGTGCAAAACTGCTCATATTTACACTATAAGTTCCCATGCAAGTTTAAAAATAGAAAAATATATTTTGTTGACTCAAGATGTTTACAAAGGGTTTAGGACATATAAAAATACTCATTTTCAAAAGGAATAACCTCCAGGTCTTCATTAACCTAGTTTTTAACGGTGAAGTTTTAGACTAAAATCTGATTACAACAAAATCTTATGTCAACTTGATGGAACTATATCTCAATGATTCCTTAATGGTTTTTGGTGTTATAACTTGACATAGTTTCCTTATTATTTCTATTTTCAAATCAAAAGTCTTTATTTCAAGATCTATCTTATATTTTGATTTATGCATGATTCTTGGACTCTTGGTCAGATTGCTTCAGATCTGGACCTTGGGTCACCAAATAAAAATGAAAAATACTTTTTTCTTTGAGAAAAATCACAAAAACTTTATAGAGGATCAAGAACATATATATGAACATGGAATAAATTTATAAAGCCCATATCTAAAGTCTAAGTTGATTTTTATGTCATGAACTTCAAGTAGAAATTTTGGACAGGTTAAAGATAAAACTATTTTATGCAGTTAATCACTTTAGTTCTTAGTTTAGTTTCATTTTAAGACATCGGACATGTAGAGAACTTAAGGTTACTAATCTAACATCAAGATCATGGTTAGCTATATAGTCAACATTGAGTGATTAAACACTCTAGATAAAGCAATTACACCATGAATACTCTTGAATATAGCTAGGCAAGATGAATAGAATTAAGTAGTTTGTTATACCTTGAAGAGATTTTATATTATAGCTTCAAGAAGTGAATGAATATATTTATTTGGATCTGAAAATGAAGGTATGTGTGTGTGAAAATGTGATTAAGGAGTGAAAGATGATCAAATGAGGGTTTATATAGAGAGAGTGATGTGAGACGTGGCAAGACAAGAAGAAAATGAGGGTGTGACTCACTAATGATCATTAATGGTTCATGCAATGTCTAATGATGATGTTTTGCATGAAGATGAAGAAATATCTAAGATATTTACAAGAGAAGGTGATGGTGTGCATGGCAAGGGTGGCGGTTTTGGGTGGTGGTGGTGGTGGAAGATGTATTTTGTTGATTTCTACATTCAAGTGTTCATGTGTTTGTGTAGTTTTGTCTAATGTGTGGTATAAGGTTTTAATTGTATGGTTAAGGCTTAGAAAGTATGCTTAGGTTAGGTCTAAATCAAGATAGATCAAGGTTGGTTAAATGAAAGAAATGGCTAAATACAAAGTGATCAAGACTAGTTGTGAAAATGATTAAGTGTAGAGAAAGTCTTAACTTATGATTTGATGTCCAAGTGAATTAGTTACAAGACTTTAATCTAAATATTTGATTAATAAGTTCTACTCATTAAGTTATTATATATAAAGGTATAGATTACAAAATCTATGGTTTATGGTGATTAGCTAAGGTTTTTAGGACATGGTGCAAATGTGCAAGACAACTCTTGATTGAACAAGACTTAATTGTAACCTTAGAGTCTTAGTAATCCTAAAAACAAACCAAGATCTAATTCATCAAAACCACTAGTCAAGTTGAAAATTTTAAGTTATGAAATTTAGATTAAACAACTTGGTCAGAAAAGTTCGGGTTGTGACACCTAAAACACGAGAACAAAACTAAGAAAACCTCGAACCCCTACCCTAACTACCAAAGATCCAAATGAAAAACCATACATGAAAAACTCAAACATAAACGACCCCGAAACAAAAAAATGACACGACCAAATAATGAAGACTACGTTTCCGATCCTGAGGATGAGTAGGATGAGTTGGATGAGCAACATGAATAACAATCAACTTCATCGTCATCCTCTTCTGAATCTTTCATCACATCATCGATTAAATACCTTTCATACCACTGTTATTATCCCGACATCTATTACGCTTCTGATTTTTCTACCCCAAACATATTTAATGATATGAGTGTTAATTAATGGGTGAACTTTTTTGTCTTTACATCGAAAATAAGCTATCACGTTAGATGTTTAAACTTCAGCCAAATTATCCCGATATTATGGGCTTACTAATACCAGACCCATTGCAATCACATTATATGTGCCAAAAGATCCACTCTTACAAGACTCATAATTAAGCCCAACACTGGGCCCAAACTCATTTGGATGCCCATTTGGCTTTGTCCACATGGGGACTTTTGACCATTTATTACAGTTATATCTTAAAATTCATTTTTCAAAGAATTAGTTGAGGATTTAAATGGCCCACTGCCTACATAGTTGATATCCTCTATGCTAATTGGCCCACCACCTAAGGAATTGATATCCTTCATGCTTTTATTTTCAAACGGACAAAACTCACGTGTTTATTTCTTAAATTGTTTTCTGTAGCCTCGAAATCCTCGCTGCCATTATTACATGTCGAGTTGATGGCATTTGACTTTTGGAAATTTTGAAAATTACCACTTGCAGCCTCGAAATCCTCACTGCAATTATTACATGTCAAGTCGCCACCATCTATTCTACTGGACTTCATAACGTCAATCAAATTCTGGGCAGTTTCATCTTTTTCGTCGAACGATCTCTGGTAACCATCCATGGAATTGGACGAACCATCCTTAGATCCTATTTTCGCAGTCAAATTTAAGTACTGGTATTTTGCATCATCACTTTTCATTTGGTACTATATGTTTGTGTAGGTAATTAATGTTTTCCTGTAATGTATATGTAACCAATTTAAATAGTAGCAATATGGTCTCTATTATGTAGATTACAAATGTGTAATCAAACTCAAACTTATAACTACCGACATTATCATATAAATCATGTACATCAATCATTAATCAAAGTGCACGTTGCAAACACTTGTAACCACTACCTTGTTCAAACTAAAATCGAATCAAATATAAAATTTTAACCAAATTTAAATAAATAATTTCTTCAGTTTTTAATCATTCTTTATTTCCTGTAAAAAATCCCTAAATCTATCCCTGCTTCTGCCGCCACCACCTTCCTTCTTCTCTTCCGATCGTCACTTCCGGTTTGTTGTTCCAGGTGGTGATTCTTTCTCTGACCATAGACATCTCGCCGGTGGTCCGGTTCTTTTTTTTTTTTTTTTTTTTTGGTTTCTTGCCGGAGGTGAGTGTCATTTTCTCTGATAGAGGTAAGGATTCGTGTTCTCCTTCCTTCTGCCATGCTTGAGTCGTTTATTCTCCGGAAATGTTTGGTTTTCTCTCTTCCGTTGCTCCGCCTTATGCTTTCCATTTGGAGTCCCTTGCTTTCTTCGGTATCGCCGGAGATATCCCGAGCATCGGTGTTTTGTTTTGGTTGTTATTTCGACCACCGATGTCCTCCGTTGATTCTCATCTGTGATGTTCCAGTTTGTTCGGGGTTGCGGTGTGGTCAAATCTCTCGCCGAATCTGTTACTCATCGCTAGAGTTTGTCTTTCTCCGGCATCACTCATGTCATGGCCAGGCGGCGAATACCTGAAGGTATTATGGCTTTTGATTATGGTAGATGTTCGATGATTTTTTGGTTTTCAGAATCTAGGTTTATGGCGAGCCAAGGTGCGGTGGTGCTTTTTCGTTACTTTTTGGTTAGTCGCTACTTTTTAGCCGGATAATTGTTGGTTGTTATGTTAGCGGTCAGGTTTATTTTTTGGCTAATGTTCTAGCGAGTTTTTGAAGGGTACCCCGTATTGGTCCCGATTTACAACATGAATTATTGTAGAGAAAGGGTGAATAAAATTCTTTTGCCAATTAAAAATGTTTTAACAGATAAGTATGAATTAGCAAAATTTTTAAACAAACATAAGTCCAAGTAATTTTCAACTTATTCTTTTTATTGTTTTAATCTAAAATAATCACTATTATCTTATAGCAAAATAAATAATAGGTAGATGCAGATTACGCCTTGATAGCTCAGATACACTGAAAGCATATACAAGATTTTACAAACTCGGTCAATTTAAATCCCACACCACTAGCTATTACAATTGTGGATTCAGTCTATTTATAAAGAGTCTATTAACCATGTATTGGTTATATTGTTCACTGGTCCAAAGATGTTTGTACTTCAGCAGAAAAATGTTGTAGAGAGCACATGGATCCCGTTGAGTCCCAAAAATAATTAAGGATTTGATTATAATAAAACAGCAATTATGTACACTAAAATGTTATGTACAGCCAACATAGGTTTATTCAAGTACAAACAACATGTGTTGTTGTATACAGTGTCCCAGTATATTGCCTGGTCTACCAGCACAAGGTAGACAATATTCTTTAACCAGCACATGAAGTGTGCCCTGCAAATCATGAAAATCAAGTGAACCAGTAGAAGAACCAGCATAGCTGTTAGCAGCATTCAACACTTAGATAAACTATGCTCCATTACAAGCATAGTAGTTTTCTATGTGGTCTACATCAATTGTATTATTCAACAAAAGATAAAGACAAAGTTAAACAGAAAAGGACACGTGTCGGCGGCTGACAAGTGACCTTACAAGACCACGTGGGAATGCAGAAGTTTAACGCATGTGCAGACATGTGTAATACTTTGTCAACGCCTAGGGAACCCAACATTCTATTTATTTATTCAAATAATGGTGTCAAACCAAATTGGGGTGTTCCTGCAAATAACTACCTAAGAGGAAAGAAAGAGAGCACGCTCTCTGATGCAGTTGTCTCCACAAGTACATACATCCCATGTACCAGTGGACAATAGATCAATTACATGGATAATAGGACTACTATAGATAGAAGTTTCCACTATTGTAATATTTAGTGGTGTGGGTTTTATTAAATAGAGTCCAAACGTGTAATAGTTATAAGATATACTCTTTAGCTATACTTAGGCGTAATTTGTATCAACTAACTATTTATTCCACCATTGAGCAGTTGTAATTCTTTTAGATTCATATCAATAAAAGAATAACGTTGAAAATTACCCAAGGCTCTTATATAATTACTTGCTTGAATACACTTAATTGCTATATCACTTGTTTAATAGAAAAAGAATTGTATTCACCCCCTCTACAATACTCCTGTTGTTAATCATGGGACCAACAACTAGTATCAGAGCTTCAGTCTTGATAATCTCATATCTTGGATCTGAATTCTCTTATGGATGCATACGTGAACACCTCTTATCTAGAAAATGGTTCTTCAAACAGACCACCTAAGTTTGACGAAGATGAGTATGAAACTTGGAGAGATAGGTTCATGTTTCACCTTGAGTCTATTGACCCACTCATGCCTGGTATTACAAATAATGGCCCCTTCATCCCTACTGAAACACTTGATAGTGTTCCTGCTATAGCAGATACCCCTTCCTTTCCTGGTAGAGATGTTGTTCTGCCCCCATCTAGATAGGTGGATGAGGACAAGCGTCGTATTGGACTTGACCATAAGATCAAAACTATGATAGCTATAACTTTACCTAATCATATGTTTAAACTAATTAAGAAAAATCTCACTGCCAAAGTTATTTTAGATTATCTTGATGTCACCTATGATGGAAAGGTTGAAGTTAGGAAAAATAAGATTATTTCATTGAAAAGGGAATATGAGTTGTTCTTTGCTTACAAGAGTGAGACCCTTAAACAGACATTCATTAGGTTTAACTCTTTAGTTGCTGACCTGGATAGTTTGAAAGTCAAGTATACTGACTTTGAACAGGTAAACAAGTTCATTGACTCACTGCCTACTAAATGGAAACGTGTTACTGACCCATTAAGAACCACACATACCTTAAAGAACTTTGACATGTCATCCCTCTATGGTACACTTTGGAACCATGAGAGGTCAGAAGCAAAATTAGAACTTAATTTAAAAGAAAACTTTAAGTCTGCCCCTACCACTTCAAAATCTATAAAGTCAGATGATACTGCTCCTATTGCTGCTGCTAAAAAGAAAGCTCAAAAAGCTTTACAGGTTCAAAAGCTGATGGCAGAAGAACTGTCAGCTGAAGATGATGATGGTAGTGGTACTGAGTCTGAGGAAAGCAGTGATGATGATGATGATGTTGAAAGATTTGCTGAAGGGATGGCTTTACTGGCTAAGACAGTTCAAGAAATTCAACCGTAGTAAGACCAGTAAGCCATACAAAGTGAGTAAGAAACCAAGTGCTAGGTATGGAAGTAAGTCAGTCAAGGGTCCCAAATCAGAGTGTTACAATTGTGGGAAGGTAGGACACTTTGTATCTGAATGCATGTCCAGAAATCCTTCTACACATGCTAACTCTTTTTTAAAAGCTGAAAAGTACAAGAGCAAGTATAAAGCTATGAAGGCTCGGATGAAGGAGAACTCAAAGGTTGAGGAAAAGGAGAAAAAACCAGAAAAGTATCTAGTTGCTGAACTTCATGATTGGGATAAACTAGTTCATTTTCATCTTCTGATAGTGAAACGGATGAAGATTGTACTGGTTATGCTTCTGGTAAAAAGCTGTGTTTGATGGCCAGAGAGGTTGAGGATTTTGATGAGGAAGAAAGTGGTAGCACATTTTTGGCTGATATGAGGGAAGCTGATCTAAAAAAGGATTCACCTCAATGGAAATCTGAAATACTGTATAAGTTTGATAATTTTCGAACTTATATTGATGATGAAAAAGCTGAAATGTTTGACTAACTAAGAATTGACTTAAGCAGTGGCAACAAACGTGAAGAAGTTTTCAAAACTGAAATCAAATCTTTAAATAAAAATCTTAAAAGCAAAACTGAAGAAATTAAAACCATAACTGGTGAAGTTTCCAAACTTGAAAAATAAAATTATGCTTTAAGATCTCTTCACTCAGATGCAGCAATAGTCAAGAACCAGCTTACTGACCTTAAAAAGATTGTAGCCTCTTGGTGTACATCTGCTCAATGCATAACAAAGTGCATTAATGAGCAGGTGTCTGTCCAGATTGAGGCTTTCTTTGCTGGTGACTATGTTGCTGCTGCTGCTACCCATGTTGAAGTTGCTTTCATGAACCCTATACTTGAAACTGATCATGATGCTGCCTTACCAAATACTTTTTCTAAGATATTTAATGGTAACAAGGTCTTTACAAATAAGTTTGTGAGACCTATTGTGAACCCACCACCTGCCATGAAAGAGATTCTTAAGGATGAAGTAAGAGCAAAAGAAGCCAGTACCTCAATTGATGAGACTACTGACCCCTCAAGCATCTACTACATGACTCCAAAAGAAAGACGAATCAAAAGGGAAATCACTGAAACTAATTGAAGAAATTCAAAATCAGTTGATTCCCCATCATGTTCGTATTCCACAAATGCTAAGCCTGCTGATGAGAATCGTACTGGTCAACCAGTAGCTACAGATAAGCCAATAAAAGAAAATGCTGGTAAGTCCAAGGCAGCAGTTAAGATTCATACTGGTCAACCAGTATCAATCGAGAAATCAATAACTTCCCACACTGGCATGTCAAATGACAAAGGCAAAGCAGTATATTATAATTATAGTACTGGTGCCAAGAAGAAAGCTACCCATAAGGGAAAATCTAAGGTGGACGAAATTGTGGAATCATGTGTTGGGTTGTCTCTCACATAGATAATGACTGTCAAGCTTGGCCAGCTTATAAAGGCTGTTTCTCAAAGCCATCCACAATTTTAGACACCCAGCAGATCTGAATATGACCAGTCACTAATACCAAAAGTGAGAAAATACTACAAATGTGGCAGCAAGAATCACTTATCTCACATATGCACTCAAACCCAGAGCACCTCTGCTACTGCCTCTTCAAGCAGACCAGCAGAAAGGAAGAGATCATCAAAAATGACCCTTCCAGAACCCATCCTCAGATGGGTTCCCAAAGATAACTAATCTCTTAGCTACTGTATAGGGCATTTTAAACAAGCAAACTTGGTATCTCGACAGTGGATGTTCGAGACATATGATCGGATGTAAGTCCCTGCTAATGACTATCAGGAAAATGATGGTCCAGTTGTTTCAAATGGAGATAATTTCTTGGGTTACACAAAGGGTCTTGATACTTTAACAAATGGGAATGTTACATTCACTAATGTAGCATATATAGCTGGGCTTAAACACAATTTACTCAGTATAAGCCAACTGACAAACAAAAGAAAGATAGTCCAATTCAGAAGGAAAATTGGCATTATTTTTAATAAGACAGGGAAACCACTGCTGACAGCAAAAAAATATGAGAACATGTATTAAATTGATATGAACACAACAGTCACAATAACTGATACTTGTTTTTATTCAAAGGCAACAGTGTAATACCCTAACTTTTTCAGTTAAGCTTTGTTAACTGTCTATTAAGTATTTAACGATAATTACTTTCGATTCGTGTATTTAATTGAATTAAATGCATACTTGAGTTCATAATGAACTTACATAATTATTATATGATTATATTAGCCGGAAAACTTATTTCATGTTTTGAAATACTGAGAATGCGATACGGTTTTGAAAACTGCAATTGAGGTCTCACGAGACTGCGAAACGTCTGATTCTTGATAAAATAATTATTTTTAATATTTATTATTTTTTAATAAAAACTTAATTAATTATTATGTATTTAATGAATTAAACCCGGTGGGTTGCGTTTTAACGATCGGTTAACGTTCCGGTAATATAGTACGGTTAACGGCACTCGAAACGGACCACTACATGTACACTAGTAAGCAAAATGAGCCCAAAACCAACACCCCATGGGCCATTCAGCCGAACCCTCACCTACACCCCCTTAATGGACTTATTTTGGCTTAGTGGATCAATAGTTGTTTTAATTTAGGGCCTAGTTGCAAGCCTTATATAGAAAATAAACCTGAGACTTTCCTCATAACCTAATTTTGGTCAACACTTTTGCTCTCCCTCCCCCTTGTGTGACCGTCGACCTACACCAACAACATCATCATCATCAAAAACTCAAAATTTGACAAAGTCTTGTGCTTCAAAGTTGTTCGTTGCTTCGTTCTATGTCTAGTATTGTGAATTGATTCTGCTAGAAAGGTATAATCACTAACCCTAAGTTAATAAATCTGATTTTTATTTTTATTATGATGAATTAGATGTTCTATTACTCAATTGGTCGCGATTGTGTATGTAACTAGTCGTTATTTTGTCCAGTTTGTGAGTTAGGGTTTTAAAACGAATTGAATAGCTATGCTACTGGTTTTGTAATTTTTTCTGTATTTTCAAAGTGCTTAGATGGATAGATATAAAAAACTATTGAATTTGCTCGCTTGAATCGCATGATCTCATTTTGTATAGCATAAGTTATGATCGTTTGAAGTTTCGGTATGTAATTATGCTATAAAATGAAAACTGCAATTTGTGTGTTTTGAATTGGATTATGAACTAATGTTAGATGGATAAAGAATTGGAAAACATATTAAATGGACTAGGATATCATAGTAAACAGATTTGTAAAAGTCGTTTTATGATTACTTGAATGTTCGTGCTACAACGTGGTGACTAGTAAGTTGTTCATGGACCAAACGACCATTTAACATGTTTTTTGATGACCAAGCTTTTGTATTCCATAAATTTCATGATTATTACTTGATGTTTCATGTAGGCTTCACATGCTAAATGTTTCTAGATGTTCGTATATTCAACCCCGAAAATGACTACATGATTGGGAACGAATCTGTCTATTTTGCACAAATAAATGTCTAGCCTGAAGTAGGAGTTGAATTGGACTTTGTGCTTCTAGTATGTTATATTATAGATATTACTTAGTATATTTTGTTTGTATGTCAAGCTCTGAATGCTTTTTTTACTATGTGTTATATGCGTGCCGAAACCGAATGTCTGAATTCAATCTAAATCAGAAAGTCCGACAAGTCGGTAGAAACTGTTCAAATTGGCTACATGAATTTCTTTGATTATTTGAGGTGTTTAGAGTCATCTCCAATTGGCCGTTCGTTAATTGCTTTTTTCTAAATTAAATGAGAATTAAATATGAAACTGATGCCAAACAGAAACTGAACTTGAATGTTTTGCATACTACTGAGTTCTAGGAATCGTATTATAGCGTGCTGTCACGACCCTACTTTTTCTGTTATCTTTTTTCGTTTATATTTAACGTCTATTAATTGATATTCGTGCCACGTCATTTCCATGACTTATATTATTATTTTAATAATAATATATTCTTCATTATATGTTATATGAAGTTATACGTTTCTACGCATATCGGTTTTATTCCGGTAAATTGTTCGGTTTTCAAACGGACGATAAGATTTTTGTGATTTTCAAATCCGAATTATTTTATCTATAATATTTCTATATTATAGGAAGTCATATAATATTTGTATATCGTGTTTTATTTTATTTTTTAGCGGTGCGTGTTCTTTTCGGATATTTAATCGCATAATAGCGTTTTCACGAATCAGGATTCTTTCGGGATTTCGAGCCACAAGCTTTGATCTATTTAATCAAAGTGGGCCATGAGGAGCCCAATCCCTCACAATTTCGGCCGACCCTACCCCCTACCCTTCCTTTGATTTTTTTTTTCCATTTCATTTTCATTTATCCTTATCTTCATAACCTAAACCTACTTTTTGCACTCATTTCTCCTCCTACCTCCTTATGGCCAATTTTCCTTGCTCCATTATCATCATTTTCAGCCACCACAAGCAACCATACAATTAAACATCAGTTGATCATCGTTTCTCAAGACTTGTTACACAATCGGGTGCTCCTTTTCACGTTCTATATCATTCTTCTTCTCATCTTTTGATTAGGGTATAAACATAAACCCTAGATTTTTTATTTTAATCTATTTTTCCTTATTTGGATATTATTTTAATGTATTAGTACTTGTATTTGATTGTGGTGATGTTTAATTGCTTAGAAATGCATGAATTCGTATGTTTTCGGTTTGATCAATTTTGGACAGCAGCTAAACTGATGAAATCAGTATTTTTAACTCATGGTTTTTGGTTAATTAAATTGTATAAATTAGTTCCTCTCATCTAGTACATAATTTTAGGCTTTTGATTCGCCTTGTTTCTAGTTACAGATCAAAATCTATACGTAAAACAAGATTTGATGAATTTTGATAATATATACATATAAACACCAGGTTTGGTCTCGTTTTTTGGAATATTTATGGATATTTTAACATGTTTCATTGTGTTGGGATGATGTTTTTGAATCAAAAATATATAAAGTTTGTAAAAATCCGATGAACGGATTGAAAGTTATGAATTAATCAAGTTTTGATTATAATTAACTAATAAATCCGAATTTTATATATTAATTATAAAATATTGAAATCTGATTTTAAATTAATTTTAAAGATTATTGTTGATTTTATGTGAATTAATTAAATGGTTAGAAATTAATGGCATAATTTATTCCTTAATTAAAGGATTTTCAATATTTCAACATTAGAAATCAAATAAATACATTAAATGGATAAATCTTATCATTAAATTTAGTTTATGATTTTAAATATTATTATTAATGTTTAAACATAATTAACATTATTAATAAATAGAACTTATCATTTAATAAACACTTATGGTTTAATAATTATAATACAATACTTATAATACAAGTAATATTTCATAATTAAATTAAGGTACTTATATTATGATTAATAATTCATTATTAATTAATAATACTTATGATGTGACTAATGTTTAATTAACTAATTAAATACTAATGTTATATCTATTATATCATATAAACTTATATTAGCTTTATAATTCAATTTAATTTAATTAAACTTATGATATGACTAGTTTATACAAAAATTATTTTAAATAATATTATAACTTATATTATTAAAATGAATTACACTTTGAACTCTAAGATTGACTAAGTTTGACCAAGGTTGACTTGAGTTGACTTTTGAGTTGACTTTGACCTTCAGTTGACTCTGACTTTGGCTTTCTGTTAACTTTCTAAAAATAGAAACTTACTAAAAATAGAAATTTTCCAAAAGTGGAAACTTACTAAAAATAGAACCTTTCTAAATACAGAAAGTACGCGTTATACGCTGTCCTGATCATACTGAATCATACCAATTGATGTTATTTGCTATACCACAATAAGTACTATAATTAACATGCTAAGACTTGACATAAGTTAGTTATTTATATCTACCTACGTTATTTTAGGTCGGAGTTGTGATCATTCTTGATCTCTTTACCTTTGCTGTTTGCTTATCTGTTCCTTTTGCTTCATTTGCTCTAAGGTGAGTTATAGTCCCGTTTTTCATACTATTTAAAGTATTTTTGGGATGAGAATACATGCAATTTTTATTTTACGTTTAGACACAAGTGGAAATAAATTTAAATTATTCATTATGAGTTGAACGAAAATATTTCCTAGTCTGGTAACTGTAATCACTAGTTTCTACTAGTGAACGCGAATCCTATGAATAGGTCTATCGGGCTTGACAGCCCCATTATGAGATAGTCGCTCTAGCAATTTATAATTGGAATGTATTAGTAATTCGTTATTTTTGAAGATACACATGTTCAGTGTATATTGTTGTTTGGTAAGGGTATGGAAATGGTTAAGTGGTTCCCAGGTGACTCATGGATTAATGGAATAATATTTTTATGTTTTCTAACATTTGAAATCTTGTGGTCTAAAGTTTATAAGTTATTTAAACCTATAATTCACTCAACATTTTTATTGACAGTTTACTCGCATGTTTTCTCAGGTACTTGATAATTGGCTTCCATTGTGCTAGAGAGTCTGCATGCATGTTGGAAGATTTTACTTAAACATTTAAAACTTGCATTCTACTTTTGGTGTTAATACTTTGTGGGTGTTTTGTTGACTTAGTTTTTGGTCAACTTGGTTATTTACATATGTTGAGTTTTTCTAAACTTACTATTTTGGTAGGTTTCCTTTATAGAAAATCATTTTTAAATAAAATATGCAACGTTATTTATTAAATTCATATAGAGTTACGATTAAGCTGTGGGATAAAGTGACGGAGCCGTTAAGGGTACTTGACGGGTCATCACACGTGCTTAGTCTTTTAAGAAAGCTTATAACATGAACTTATGATCTGGAGCTTCTCATAATTATTTGATGTGTCATTTATGAACTATACTTGTTCGATTTCATGACCGTTGTGAAAACGTACGATAACTAAACTAGTAAGTGTCATTTGACTAAACGACTATGTGAAACTTATGATTTAAACTTGGCTTGACTTTGTGACATCATTGACATGACCTACTGATGTAGTTGACTTAGATTGACCAATTTGACTAAGTTTGACTTTTGTTGACTTGCTTGACTAGTTGACTTCTGTGTTGACTTTTACTATACAGTTACGTCGGTCTGAGCAATAGGACAACTGTTCTGTAAGTCTGTCTTTTGAAACAAAACTTATGTAACTATAAATGGTACATTTAGGTTGCATTACTTAGTCGTTGTAATTCGATTAATGTTGCTTGTGATTTTGTCAAGTGCACACAAGGTGAGTCTACAGTCACATACACTTTTACTTTTTGGGATGAGATGACATGCTGATTTTAAACTGTTTTACGCATTAAACACGAGTACAAAAACTGAACATACACTATGAGTTTGATCTAAAAGCCTCTAGCTTAAATATATTAATTACTTTGTAAGTCTCGAACTATAAGGATGGTACCGTAGGTTTGACAAACCTCACTTAACGAACTAGAGTGCTTATAACTTTATTACCGAATGCTTGATCAATATTTACAATATGGGGTAAAGGAAGACGTGTAGCGTATTTAAGCTATCCGCGGGTTAAAGCTTTATATTAAAGTGATCATAATTATTGTATAATTTTTACTGGTTTGAACTAAATCTCATGGTCTAACAATGATAAACTGATTTACTTAAACCTATAGATTCACTCAACATTTTTGTTGATCGTTTTCATGTTTTATCTCAGGTTCTTAAAGGTATTAGCTTTCACATACTTTGATGACTATGTGCTTCCCTGGTGCATACACTGGATGGGATTCCAGCATGATTTGATTTATGTCAAGAACATTTACGATCGCATTCAAAACTGTTTCTTTTAAATAATGTTTACTTATGTGTAACGACCCGCATTTTTTCGATCGTTCTATACTTATAAGATTGATATTTACATAAATTAAACATTACCAACTTGATAAGCAATCCAAATTGTTGAGACTGATATTTCCGAAAAGAGTTTTACACAACGTTTGACCGTCTAGTTTGACCGATGATATCACGAACTATACAATATATGATAATTATACGTTTGTGTATATAAATGTATATATACATATTTAACATGATTAATAAATGTTTTAATATCTCATTTTGTATTAATAACAACAAGTTATATGTGTATTTTGAAACTACTAACTTAAGTTTTCAAAACAATAACTATACGTAACGTTATTTGACATAAATACTTAAGACTTATAATGTTATACATATATTGTATAAGTAATGTATTTAATTACTTTTAAAGAACTTAAATACATAAAACCATATAAGTGTATTCACAAAAGATAACTATATTTGAATCCTCATTTCATTTTTCACAAAATTTCTATACGTATACCTAGAGTATTTGTACTCGTATCATACCTAGCTCCTATACATATTTACTAATAGTAAATACACATCAAAATCACCACCTAACCAGCCATTATTCATGCCCTTAGAGCTAGGTAATTACTTTTGGATGATTACTTGACTAATTATACAAGAAAACAACTAAAACTTTTGTCCTTGTACACCATCAAAAACGCCACCATCACCACCTTAAATACTTCCATTCATTTCCCATTTTTGATTCACTTTCACTTCAATTATCTTAGCAAAAACACACACTCTTTCAAGAACTCTAAACTCCATAACACTTCAGCAACTTACCAAGAAGATCTAGCTTCAAAAACCATACTAAAACACCATAAGAAAACCATACAAAAACACTTCAAGAAAACCCTCCAAGAACACCAACTTACTTCCAAACTTTCATCCACTTCTATCACCCTTTTGATTCTAGCTTCTTACTCCTCTTTTACAGCAAACTTATCCAAGGAACTTGAGGTAGAATCTATGTTCATAACCTTATTCGATTCATATATATATAGCTATCTTATTTTGTGGTACAAAAGTTTAACAACAAGAACATAGTTTGAATGTTTTCAAACTTGTTTGCAAACTAAATAGATCCTTCTAACTTAACTTTTAAAATACTTCAAGACCTGTAATATAACTTATGTATATGCTAATTTAACAAGGTAAAACTTGGTTTTTCAAAGTATAAGTATTTTTAGAAAAATGGTCATTAAATGATTTTGTTGTAACAAAAATGTTTAACTTCATATGTTTCACTAATGTTTCACTTATGCCGTATGATTTTGAATACAAACCAAGGTATTTACAGTTCATAGTCTTAAAGAAGAACTCGATCCAAGAAGATGGCAATTTGAATCAACGAAAACGGATTTGTAACGAAGAAACTATGACCGAAACAAAATTGGTTATCCTAGATCATTTCAACTACGGGATCAATTGGAAAAAAATGATATAAATCACATATTTCTAAGATAACATGATATTTTATATATATGTACTTATAATTCAATTTTATATGGTTCAGGATCACCCGTAAACAACATGAGAAGATTAATCATAAGATCCCATGATTGTACGCAACACGTCATTTGACAACACCGGTACTTTATGTACGCAACACGTCATTTGACAACACCGGTACCATGGGTCAAGATTAATCTCGACCAATACATATACGATGGGGTTTTATTTATTTCGTTGGGGGTTTTGTTTATTGCGGGTATATTAAACATCTAAAAATGAACCATTAAAAATTGAATTACTAACATCGGAATGCTAACTACGGACTAAGGAAATATTCAAAATATTAAAAGTATAACAAGTATATATATATATAACGTTTGTTTTAAAATGAAAACATATTGATATATTATATATGGATAGGTTTGTGATATCAACCGGAAGACCGAGTCAAAATATATATATCATCAAGACAAGAGTGAGTATATAGTCCCACTTTTAAACTCTAAATATTTCGGGATGAGAATACATGTATTTTATGTTTTACGATATGGACACAAGTAACTGAAAAATATGTTCTACGTTGAGTTGTACCACTGGCATACTTCCCTGTAGCTTGGTAACTAATATTTACAGCGGTATTGTAAACGCGAATCCTGTTGATAGATCTATCGGGCCTGACAACCCCAACCGGACTGGACGACCAGTATTCAACGGTTGCACAGTACTTCGTTTTGTGACTACACTTGGTACGGTGTAGTAAGATTTCATATTAAAGGGAATATGCGACGTGAAAATGTTAAGTATGGTTACCAAGTGCTCAACCACTTAGAATATTTTTATTGAAATGTTTATATACGAAATCTTGTGGTCCATATATATATATTGCTGCGCACTAAACCTATATCTCACCAACTTTATGTTGACGTTTTTAAACATGTTTATTCTCAGGTGATAATTAAAGCTTCCGCTGCATTATGTTGAATCTAAGCAGGATCATGCGTACTCATATTTGTGTCAAAAATAAAACTGCATATCCGAGGACGTGTGTTGTAAAATATGCTAGAAATCGTGTTGTTATTATCATTTGTAAAGTTTGTAAGTCGAAGATTATCGTTAAACGATAATCATCTTTTTATTGTCTAAAGCTTGTAACAAAAATAATGGTTTGGTTTGTAATGTATAATATATGCAGTTTTCCTTTTTAAAAATGTCGCATATAGAGGTCAATACCTCGCAATGAAATCATACGTTATCTAACACGTTCTTATGGTTAAGGACGGGTTATGACATGTGGTATCAGAGCGTTGGTCTTAGCGAACCAGGTCTGCATTAGTGTGTCTAACCGAGAAGCCGTTAGGATACATTAGTAAGTCTGGACTTTGACCGGGTCTGATTTAAAAAAAAACCATTGCTTATCACTGTTGGTTAAAATTTATATGTAAATATTATATAAGTACTAATGGGTTAGTTGTTGTGTGATAGATGTCGAGCTCAAAAATTGTTATCACAATCAACGACTCCGAATCAGAATCTTCAGATGGCGTTCCAGTCATTAACCTGTCCGATGACGAAAATGATATCCTTGGGGAAGACTCACAAATTCCGGATGAACCAACTATAGAGAACCCGGAAAGTGAACCCGAGGAGGAAAGTGAACCCGAGGAGGAAAGTGAACCCGAGGAGGAAAGTGAACCCGAGGAAGAAATACAGGAAATTACAAAAGACGAGTTCGAACTAGGAAAGAAACGAAAGGCTAATGAATTAGAAAATCCAAATCCCGAGTTTAATGAGAATGATGTGGCACCAATTCCACTCAACACTACCACCCCTATCCCCGCTATTCCTATTCGTTCTGTCCCGGCATCCAGTTCTTCAGTCCCACAGCCAAAATATAGGCAGACAGTTAGGATAAGCGTTAAGCAAATCTTTGTGTCTAAACGTCCTAGAAAATAGATCAAACGATGCGCTGCTGTGTCAAACCATGGAACCGAATAATGTTTTGTATAATATTAATAGTGTGGTTTGCTTAATGTTCGATGTAAGATAAGCATATGTAAAATATTGAAGTATGAAATGCAATAATTTTCCATGGTTAAGTATTATTTAGATTGTAGTAATTGATTCTGTACTAAGCTATTAAGTATGAACATTAACGGGTAGGTACTACCCAAGATATAATTATAAAACGCTAATAAGAAGAAAAGGCTTTTATAATAATACCTAGTTCATATTATTAATAAGCTATAATGTACTATAAATACACACTACATCTATAATAATCCATGTGAATAATTATTTTCTTTCATTAGGAAATGGCGCGATTGAATCGAATGACGGAACAAGAACTCGAGGAACTCATCAACCAGCGAGTGAACGACAGAATGTTATGGGTTGAGGCTGCAAGAGCTGCTGCAGTTAATCCAAATCCTAGTGTAGGATGCTCCTACAAGACGTTCTAAGCTTGCAAGCCATCATCATTCAGTGGAACGAAAGGACCTATCGGTTTAACCCGATGGATAGAAAAGATGGAGACGGTGTTCAAAATCAGTGGTTGTGATGAAAAAGACATGACCAAGTTTGCATCGTGCACTTTACAAGATAGTGCACTCACATGGTGGAAGAATTATGTGAAGGCGGTAGGAGGAGATGTAGCTTATGATACTCCATGGGAAGAATTCAAAGCAATGATAATCACCGAGTATTGTCCAAGGAATGAGGTTATTAAGTTAGAAGATGAGTTACGAAGTTTGAAGGTGGTTGGTACTGAAATCACCAACTACAATCAGCGATTCATGGAACTGGTTTTACTATGTCCTGAATTGGTTCCAACCGAAGAACGGAAGATTGAAATGTACAAAGCTGGTTTGCCCAAAAAGGTCAAGGCAAATGTTACAGCATCGAAACCTAAGACAATTCATGAAGCTATAACCATGGCAAACGAGCTAATGGATCAGGTCATCATGGATAAGAAAGTATCCAATACTGATGTGAAGGTATCAGGTAACAAAAGAAAGTGGAATGGAAATTATGATCGAGGTAACCAACAACAATCTTTTAAGAAACAAGAAAACACGCAAGGTGCGGGTAGTGGTTTAAGCTTTGGTTATAAAGGACAAAATCCTTTATGCAACCGTTGTCACAAACATCATTTTGGTTACTGTAGTGTGTTGTGCACCAAATGCAATAGACAGGGACATCTTGCTGAAGATTGTAAGGCTCTCGTTACAAATGGCAACAAGACTCCTGCCACCAACGCAAATAGAACTGCTTTGGCTAACATTACTTGTTTTGGGTGTGGAAAACAAGGTCATTATAAGAGCCAGTGCCCGAATCAGAATGGCGGACCTGCACGTGGAAGAGCGTTTGTTATTAATGCTAGAGAGGCACGAGAAGACCCGGAACTTGTTACGGGTACGTTTACCATTAATAACTTATCAGCATCTATTTTATTTGATACTGGCGCCGATAGAAGTTACGTGTGTATAAATTTTTACACTAAATTGAATTGTTCATCATTACCTCTAGATGCTAAGTACTTGATTGAGTTAGCTAATGGTAAGCTAATTAAAGCCGATAAAATTTGTCGTGATTGTGAAATAAATCTAGCCGGAGAAACGTTTAAAATCGACTTAATACCCGTAGAATTAGGAGGTTTTGATGTAATAGTCGGCATGGACTGGATGTCCAAAATAGGAGCGGAAGTTGTTTGTGCCAAGAAGGCAATTCGTATTCCTGGTAAGGATAAAATACCGGTGATGATTTATGGAGAGAAGGGTAATTCAAAACTAAAACTCATTAGCTGTTTGAAAGCCAAGAAGTGTTTAGAAAAGGGATGTTACGCTATTTTAGCACATGTTAATAAGGTCGAAAAGAAAGAAAAGTGTATCAACGACGTGCCTGTGGCAAGAGATTTTTCTGAAGTTTTTCCGGAAGAATTGCCGGGATTACCTCCATTTAGATCGGTAGAATTTCAAATAGATTTAGTACCAGGAGCTGCACCAGTGGCTCGTGCTCCATATAGACTTGCACCGTCCGAGTTAAAAGAACTTCAAAGTCAGTTAAAAGAATTACTGGACCGTGGATTCATACGACCGAGTACTTCACCGTGGGGAGCTCCAATTTTGTTTGTTAAGAAGAAAGATGGATCTTTTAGGATGTGTATAGACTATCGTGAATTAAATAAGTTAACTATCAAGAATCGGTATCCACTACCGAGAATTGATGACTTATTTGATCAATTGCAAGGATCATGTGTTTATTCGAAAATCGACTTAAGATCGGGCTATCATCAACTACGCGTCAAAGAAGAGGACATTCCGAAAACTGCTTTTCGGACACGTTATGGTCATTACGAATTTTTGGTTATGCCGTTTGGATTGACGAATGCGCCAGCTGTATTCATGGACCTCATGAATCGAGTTTGTAGTCCGTATTTAGATAAGTTTGTTATCGTTTTCATTGATGATATTCTTATCTATTCCAAGAGTGAGCAAGAGCATGAAGAGCATTTAAGGTTGATACTGGAGTTGTTGAGAAAAGAACAACTGTATGCTAAATTTTCTAAGTGTGCTTTCTGGTTGAAAGAAGTGCAATTTCTTGGTCACGTTGTTAATAGCGAAGGAATTCAGGTTGATCCAGCAAAAACTGAAGCTATTGAAAAATGGGAGACTCCTAAGACACCAATGCAGATACGCCAATTTTTGGGTTTAGCCGGTTATTATAGAAGGTTTATTCAAGATTTTTCCCGAATAGCTAAGCCGTTGACAGCGTTAACACAAAAAGGGAAGAAATATGAATGGACCTCGGAGCAGGAGAACGCATTTCAAATACTGAAGAAGAAGTTAACTACGGCGCCTATATTATCGTTACCAGAAGGAAACGATGATTTCGAAATATATTGTGACGCTTCGCGACAAGGTTTTGGTTGTGTTCTTATGCAACGAAAGAAAGTAATTGCATTTGCATCCCGACAATTGAAGATTCACGAGCGGAATTATACGACGCATGATCTAGAACTGGGAGCAGTCGTGTTTGCATTAAAGATGTGGAGACATTACTTGTATGGGGTTAAATTCACTGTATTTACTGATCATAAAAGCCTTCAACATATTTTCGATCAAAAACAGCTGAACATGAGGCAACGCAGGTGGGTTGAGTTAATAAACGACTATGATTGTGAAATTCGTTATCATCCCGGGAAGGCGAACGTGGTGGCCGATGCTTTAAGCAGAAAGGAACGAGAACCAATTCGAGTACGAGCGATGAACATAAAAATTCGCATGAATCTCAACTCACAAATCAAAGAAGTTCAACGAGAAGCACTTACTAAAGAAAATATAGGAAATGAAATAATGAAGAAGTATGCGAAGCAACTCGTTATGCGGGAAGATGGAATTCGATATTTTGCAAATCGTATTTGGGTACCGAAGTTGGGTGGATTAAGGAAGTTGATATTGAACGAGGCACATAAGACAAGATATTCGATACATCCTGGAGTTGGAAAGATGTACCAAGATCTTAAGACGCATTATTGGTGGCCTAATTTAAAAACAGACGTTGCAACATATGTTGGGGAGTGTTTAACTTGTTCCAAGGTTAAAGCAGAACACCAGAAGCCGTCAGGGTTACTTCAACAACCAGAAATTCCAGAATGGAAATGGGACGGTATTACCATGGATTTCATCACGAAGTTACCAAAGACTGCCTGGGGATACGACACCATTTGGGTGATTGTTGATCGTCTCACCAAGTCTGCACATTTCTTACCTATAAAGGAAACGGATAGAATGGAGAAACTATTACGATTGTATATAAAGGAAATTGTTTCAAGGCATGGAATACCTATTTCCATTATATCTGATCGTGATAGTAGATTTACCTCAAAGTTCTGGCAATCACTACAGGAGGCACTAGGAACTCGTTTGGATATGAGTACCGCATATCATCCGCAAACCGACGGGCAGAGTGAAAGAACAATTCAGACTCTTGAAGACATGCTCAGGGCATGTGTGATCGATTTTGGAAACGGATGGGATAAATATCTACCGTTAGCAGAATTCTCGTATAATAATAGTTATCATGCGAGCATTGGAGCTGCGCCATTCGAAGCATTGTACGGAAGGAAGTGTAGATCTCCTATCTGTTGGAATGAAGTAGGAGATCGACATTTAACTGGTCCCGAGATCATACACGAAACGACCGAGAAGATAGTACAAATCAAGGAGAGATTGAAAACATCCCGTAGTCGCCAAAAGAGCTACGCCGATGTCCGAAGGAAACCATTAGAGTTTCAGGTTGGGGACATGGTTATGCTAAAGGTGTCACCTTGGAAAGGTGTAATACGTTTCGGCAAAAGGGGTAAACTAAACCCAAGGTACGTAGGCCCGTTCAAGATCATCGAACGCATTGGACCGGTAGCTTATCGACTCGAGTTACCGCAACAACTCGCCGGAGTACATAATACCTTTCACGTCTCAAACCTTAAGAAGTGTCTTGCAAAGGAAGACCTCACCATTCCTCTTGAAGAAATCCATGTCGACGAGAAACTACAATTCGTCGAAGAACCAATCGAAATCATGGACCGTGAAGTTAAACAGCTCAAACAGAGTAATATACCGATTGTTAAGGTTCGTTGGAATGCTAGAAGAGGTCCCGAGTTTACTTGGGAACGAGAGGATCAGATGAAGCAAAAGTATCCACACTTGTTTCTCGATGACGCAAAATAGGTACAATTTTAAAATTTCGGGACGAAATTTATTTAACGGGGAGGTAATGTAACGACCCGCATTTTTTCGATCGTTCTATACTTATAAGATTGATATTTACATAAATTAAACATTACCAACTTGATAAGCAATCCAAATTGTTGAGACTGATATTTCCGAAAAGAGTTTTACACAACGTTTGACCGTCTAGTTTGACCGATGATATCACGAACTATACAATATATGATAATTATACGTTTGTGTATATAAATGTATATATACATATTTAACATGATTAATAAATGTTTTAATATCTCATTTTGTATTAATAACAACAAGTTATATGTGTATTTTGAAACTACTAACTTAAGTTTTCAAAACAATAACTATACGTAACGTTATTTGACATAAATACTTAAGACTTATAATGTTATACATATATTGTATAAGTAATGTATTTAATTACTTTTAAAGAACTTAAATACATAAAACCATATAAGTGTATTCACAAAAGATAACTATATTTGAATCCTCATTTCATTTTTCACAAAATTTCTATACGTATACCTAGAGTATTTGTACTCGTATCATACCTAGCTCCTATACGTATTTACTAATAGTAAATACACATCAAAATCACCACCTAACCAGCCATTATTCATGCCCTTAGAGCTAGGTAATTACTTTTGGATGATTACTTGACTAATTATACAAGAAAACAACTAAAACTTTTGTCCTTGTACACCATCAAAAACGCCACCATCACCACCTTAAATACTTCCATTCATTTCCCATTTTTGATTCACTTTCACTTCAATTATCTTAGCAAAAACACACACTCTTTCAAGAACTCTAAACTCCATAACACTTCAGCAACTTACCAAGAAGATCTAGCTTCAAAAACCATACTAAAACACCATAAGAAAACCATACAAAAACACTTCAAGAAAACCCTCCAAGAACACCAACTTACTTCCAAACTTTCATCCACTTCTATCACCCTTTTGATTCTAGCTTCTTACTCCTCTTTTACAGCAAACTTATCCAAGGAACTTGAGGTAGAATCTATGTTCATAACCTTATTCGATTCATATATATATAGCTATCTTATTTTGTGGTACAAAAGTTTAACAACAAGAACATAGTTTGAATGTTTTCAAACTTGTTTGCAAACTAAATAGATCCTTCTAACTTAACTTTTAAAATACTTCAAGACCTGTAATATAACTTATGTATATGCTAATTTAACAAGGTAAAACTTGGTTTTTCAAAGTATAAGTATTTTTAGAAAAATGGTCATTAAATGATTTTGTTGTAACAAAAATGTTTAACTTCATATGTTTCACTAATGTTTCACTTATGCCGTATGATTTTGAATACAAACCAAGGTATTTACAGTTCATAGTCTTAAAGAAGAACTCGATCCAAGAAGATGGCAATTTGAATCAATGAAAACGGATTTGTAACGAAGAAACTATGACCGAAACAAAATTGGTTATCCTAGATCATTTCAACTACGGGATCAATTGGAAAAAAATGATATAAATCACATATTTCTAAGATAACATGATATTTTATATATATGTACTTATAATTCAATTTTATATGGTTCAGGATCACCCGTAAACAACACGAGAAGATTAATCATAAGATCCCATGATTGTACGCAACACGTCATTTGACAACACCGGTACTTTATGTACGCAACACGTCATTTGACAACACCGGTACCATGGGTCAAGATTAATCTCGACCAATACATATACGATGGGGTTTTATTTATTTCGTTGGGGGTTTTGTTTATTGCGGGTATATTAAACATCTAAAAATGAACCATTAAAAATTGAATTACTAACATCGGAATGCTAACTACGGACTAAGGAAATATTCAAAATATTAAAAGTATAACAAGTATATATATATATAACGTTTGTTTTAAAATGAAAACATATTGATATATTATATATGGATAGGTTTGTGATATCAACCGGAAGACCGAGTCAAAATATATATATCATCAAGACAAGAGTGAGTATATAGTCCCACTTTTAAACTCTAAATATTTCGGGATGAGAATACATGTATTTTATGTTTTACGATATGGACACAAGTAACTGAAAAATATGTTCTACGTTGAGTTGTACCACTGGCATACTTCCCTGTAGCTTGGTAACTAATATTTACAGCGGTATTGTAAACGCGAATCCTGTTGATAGATCTATCGGGCCTGACAACCCCAACCGGACTGGACGACCAGTATTCAACGGTTGCACAGTACTTCGTTTTGTGACTACACTTGGTACGGTGTAGTAAGATTTCATATTAAAGGGAATATGCGACGTGAAAATGTTAAGTATGGTTACCAAGTGCTCAACCACTTAGAATATTTTTATTGAAATGTTTATATACGAAATCTTGTGGTCTATATATATATATTGCTGCGCACTAAACCTATATCTCACCAACTTTATGTTGACGTTTTTAAACATGTTTATTCTCAGGTGATAATTAAAGCTTCCGCTGCATTATGTTGAATCTAAGCAGGATCATGCGTACTCATATTTGTGTCAAAAATAAAACTGCATATCCGAGGACGTGTGTTGTAAAATATGCTAGAAATCGTGTTGTTATTATCATTTGTAAAGTTTGTAAGTCGAAGATTATCGTTAAACGATAATCATCTTTTTATTGTCTAAAGCTTGTAACAAAAATAATGGTTTGGTTTGTAATGTATAATATATGCAGTTTTCCTTTTTAAAAATGTCGCATATAGAGGTCAATACCTCGCAATGAAATCATACGTTATCTAACACGTTCTTATGGTTAAGGACGGGTTATGACATTATGTCATTAATGTTAACTTTTGACTTACTTACTTTAATGATAACGTCTTTTGAAATAAATGCGATTGCTTTTCGGAAAACGTCTCATATATGTAACAACCCAAACCAACACCCGACAAAAACCTTGTGAAAATACGAAGAAAAAAAAATTTCTGTTGCAGACCATCGACGCGCCGCGCCATATGGCCCGCGCGCCGCGCCATATCTGGCTGTCCCCGGGACTTTTAACCGCGAAAAGATTGACTAGTTCCCGGCACTTTTAGACAAAACGCTTTTTACCATACAACCCAATCTGTAAAACTAACATGTTTCAAACATAAAATTAAAGTTTTTACAAGCAGGGCCCACACGACCCAAATTACAAGTTTAGTACAATTTAGGAGTTTCGACCACCAAAAAGTTTAAGTTCCAAACTACACAATGAGCATGGCGTTTGGGATTAAACTACCCAACTATCGGTCAAACTCCGAGAGCTACTAAAACCAAAAGCGTCCCTTAGCAACAAGCGGGATCCCTAGTCCAAAACGATGCCCTTACCCTTATCCAACACCGAACCTACAAAAGTGGTAAACAACGCGAGGGTAAGCAAAGCTTAGTGAATGCAATAATTACACATACATATATATCGCCCATCTATTTGCAATCACAACACAAGATACCTCGTACGAAACGTGTAACACAAAAGCATGTCATCAACCTCAAACACTTAACAAGTCATACAATAACATAACCGAGTTAGCATATACTCAACACAACCATAAATAATTTAGCATGCTAAATATCAACAAATCTTAATATGGTTAACCATGACGCTATGGTGCTACCGGCTCGTGGTTCACACCATACGCATTGAGTCTCACTCGTTTATAGTGCTACCGGCTCGTGGTTCACACTTTGTTTATAGAGCTACCGGCTCGTGGTTCACACTCGATGCTACCGGCTCGTGGTTCACATCAATTATTTTATAGTGCTACCGGCTCGTGGTTCACACTCGATGCTACCGGCTCGTGGTTCACATCAATTATTTTATAGTGCTACCGGCTCGTGGTTCACACTCGATGCTACCGGCTCGTGGTTCACATCAATTTACACACATGCTATGGTACTACCGGCTCGATGGTTCATACCATAACACCCACAAATAAACACGCCATATACACGAATGCATAATTATTCCACTCACCTCAAAATCTCTTGGTGAAAGATAACCGAGCTTGAACACTTCAATGTAACGCACCTATTACATTTATCACAATATCAAAATCACAACTCGAGTTGGTCAACACTCTAAAGCTCACTCCTAGTGTTAATTTGACCCATGGTGCAAATCCGACCCATTTGCACCCTTAACCCTAAAATCGGGTTAACTCATCACAAAACCCTATCATTAACCAAAGTAGGTTCATTACACATTTTAACACTAGTTTTAGGCTTCAACCACACATATTAATTAGCTTAGGTTCATTTTGACCCATTTGACACTTTCAAAGTCAACCTACCCATTTTGGGTCAACCACTAACCCATTTACACCCATTTACATAAGTCATGGTGTTCTAGCAATTTTACTAGCTAATTAGGGTTCTCTAACAACAAGTAACTCTTCCAAACCCTAGTTAACCCAATATTGAGTCTACATGACTCAAATTACCCTAGAACACCCAAAACACTAACAAAATGGGTTTTATGTTCATCTTCACCCCAAAACCTAGCCCTAAATCAAATTAAACAAAGAAATTAAGATTAGAGCATACCACAACTATCACAACGAAGCTAGAGGGAAGGCGAACAACTTTAATGCTTGGACTTAAGCAAGAAACCTTCTTCTTCTTCTCCAAAATGGGGTTTCCCTCACTAAAAGCCACTCTCTCTCTAGAATTGATTTGGATAAGTGTTGGTAGTTGTAGAAGGAGTAAATGAACTCCCCAAAACTGATCTAAGGCATTAAATCCGGCCTCCTAGTGATTTTACCAAAATACCCTCAAAATATCTAATTTAAAAGAAAGAGAGAATCTGTCACAGACAGATGGCGCGGCGCGGCGCGCCACCAGGCCGCGCGACGCGCAACTCTCCCAGTCCATCTCCTTTTGCCTTTTTAAATATATACAACCAAACCCCGATTCGAGTACCGCACAATACACTTATATACACATGTGTACACGTCAATTATTCGGGTCTTACAACTCTCCCCCACTTATTCGGATTGCGTCCTCGCAATCCAAGCCGCATGACAAGAGGGAAGATACACTAACACGAACTCTTCGGGTTCCCAAGTGAACTCGGAACCCTTGCTACGCCGCCATTGGACTTTCAAAGTCCTCACTTCTTTATGTCTCAACCTCTTAACTTTCTCATCGAGTATGGCGACCGGTTCTTCGACATATTCCAACTTGTTGTTTAGCTCGATCTCGTCTAAAGGCATCCATAAGGAATCATCCGCAAGACACTTACGGAGGTGGGAAACATGGAATGTATTATGGATCCCCGCAAGCTCTTCGGGTAATTCCAATCGATATGCAACTTCGCCAACACGAGCTAAAACCTTGAATGGCCCAATAAACCGAGGAGCTAACTTTCCCCGTTTTCGAAATCGAATAATACCCTTCCATGGCGAAACTTTAAGCATCACCATGTCGCCTTCTTGAAATTCGATCGTTCGCCTACGTTTGTCGGCATACGACTTTTGCCTATCTTGAGCCTTCTTCAAATGTTCCCGAATAATATCAATCTTGTTGTTCGTCTCCAAAACCAAATCGGTACTCCCGATCTCTCGTTAACCCACTTCTCCCCAACAAACGGGAGTTCGACATCTACGCCCATAGAGCATCTCATACGGTGGCATCCCGATACTAGTATGATAACTATTATTGTACGAGAATTCCACCAAAGGAAAATGCTCGTCCCAACTACCACCAAAATTAATAATGCACGCCCGTAACATATCTTCTAGAGTTTGGTTCGTACGTTCGGTTTGACCGTCCGTTTGAGGATGATACGCCGTGCTCAACTTCAATTGCGTACCCATATCTTCATGAAACTTTTCCCAAAATCGAGATGTAAAACGGGTATCTCGATCCGAGATAATAGATATAGGAACCCCATGACGAGCGACCACTTCCTTGATAAACAACTTAGCCAAGGTCTCCGACGATATTGCTTCTTTAATGGGAAGAAACAAAGCGCTTTTCGTCAACCGATCAACTATAACCCAAATCGAATCATATTGAGTCCTCGCCGTCTTAGGTAACTTAGTGATGAAATCCATGGTAATGTGCTCCCATTTCCACTTCGGGATCTCTAACGGTTGCAACTTACCATACGGCTTTTGGTGCTCGGCTTTAACTTGCAAGCAAGTAACACATCGTTCAACATATTTCACAACATCGCGTTTCATGCCCGGCCACCAATAGTCTTTCTTCAAGTCGTGATACATTTTTGTCGCGCCCGGATGAATAGAATATTTTGACTTATGTGCCTCGTCAAGTAGCACCCGTCGGTAATCACCCATCTTAGGCACCCACACCCTTCCTTGAAACGACAATAAACCCCGCGGGCCCATAGTAATGAATTCCGATTGGCCCACAATTCGCTCCGCATGCTTATTGTGAACATAAGCCTCTATTTGATCTTCACCCATCTTTCCAAGAAAGTCGTTAGTGATAACCAAACGTAACGATGCTACACGTATCGCCGGATGTTGAGTCTTTCGACTTAACGCATCCGCGACCACATTCGCCTTACCCGGATGATAAAGTATCTCACAATCATAGTCCTTCACCACATCCATCCACCTACGTTGACGATAATTCAAATCTCTTTGAGTGAAAAGATGTTTCGAATTTTTATGATCCGAATATATCGTACACTTGACACCATACAAGTAATGGCGCCAAATTTTCAACGCATGCACAACCGCCGCCATCTCTAAATCGTGAGTCGGGTACCTCGTCTCGTGCTCCTTTAATTGTCGAGAGGCATAAGCAATGACTTTACCCCTTTGCATAAGAACACACCCGAGCCCATTTAAGGAAGCATCACAATAAACTACCATATCTTCGACACCTTCCGGTAACACTAACACCGGAGCCTGACATAACTTCTCTTTTAACAATTGAAAAGCAATTTCTTGCTCGTTCTCCCAAACAAACTTCGCATTCTTCCTTGTCAATTTCGTCAACGAAGAAGCGATCTTAGAAAAATCTTGGATAAACCGACGATAATAACCGGCCAACCCGAGAAAACTCCGGATTTCCGTAGGCGTAGTCGGTCGTCCCCAACTCTTCACCGTCTCAATCTTCCCCGGATCCACTTGGATACCGCCTTCGTTCACAATATGGCCAAGAAATTGGACCTCTCTTAGCCAAAATTCACATTTAGAGAATTTTGCATACAACTTCTCCTTTCTTAATGTCTTCAAAACTTCACGCAAGTGACGTTCATGTTCGTGCATACTTTTCGAGTAGACTAGTATGTCGTCAATGAACACAATGACCGACTTGTCCAACATAGGTTGGCACACCCGGTTCATAAGATCCATGAATGCCGCTGGTGCATTCGTAAGACCAAAAGGCATAACCACAAACTCATAATGCCCATAACGCGTTCGGAAAGCCGTTTTCTCAATGTCTTCCTCACGGACCCGCATTTGATGATAGTCGGACCGTAGGTTGATCTTAGAGAAATACGTCGCGCCTTGAAGTTGATCAAACAAATCGTCAATCCTAGGTAACGGATAACGATTCTTGATCGTCACTTTATTTAACTCACGGTAATCGATGCACATACGCATACTACCATCTTTCTTCTTCACGAATAAGACCGGAGCGCCCCACGGCGAAGCACTCGGTCGGATAAAACCTTTCTCAAGCAACTCTTGAATTTGATTCAACAACTCTTGCATCTCCGTTGGTGCTAAACGATAAGGAGTTTTAGCGATGGGGGTAGCCCCCGGAACCAACTCAATGCGAAACTCGACTTGTCTTTCCGCCGGAACACCCGGTAACTCATCCGGAAAAACGTCTTCAAACTCATTAACTACCGGAATTTCACGAATAGGTGGTGGCTCATTACGAGTATCAACAACATGAGCAAGGAAAGCCATGCCACCGGTAACAACGGAACGACGCGCCCGTGCAAAAGTGCATATCGGCACCGTTCTTCTTCTCTTATCACCATGAATAATCATTTCTCCCCCACTTGGGGCCTTAACACGAATAAACTTGTCATGGCATGCAATATCGGCTCTGTAATGATCGAGCCAATCCATACCAACGACAATATCAAAATCGCCCAAGGTCATTGGAATGAGATTAATTTTAAAAGTTTCGGCACCAAAAACAACATCACAATTCCTACACACATCAACCACTAGCACCGTCTTGCCGTCCGCTATTTCGACTTCTACCGGACGACTTAACTTAGCTAACGGTCTATCAAGTTTAGGCACAAATTTAGGAGAAACAAACGACAAATTTGCACCGCTATCAAAAAGAATTCTCGCCGGATTAGAATTAACCATAAAAGTACCTGAGACAACTTCGTTCGATTGTTTGGCTTCATCATTAGTCATCAAATAGTTGCGACCCCTAGCCGTACCCGCTGCCCTCTCCAACCTTTTCACATTATCATTTCGCAAGTCGGGACACTCCGGCTTCTTATGCCCCTCTTTGCCGCAATTAAAGCAAGTAACCTTGGTCGACGCCTTAGGACATTCGCGAGCCATGTGCCCTCTTTGATTACAATTAAAGCAAGTGGGTCCAAAACTCCCGGAACCACCCTTCTTCGCACTATTAACGCTCCCGGCGCCTCTTTTGGACTTCTTGTTTGAAAAATTCGAATGGCTCGATCCTTCAAACTTCCTTTTCGAAAAAGTAAAATCACTCTTCCTAGGCACCTCCGGCTCAAAACCCCGAGCCAACTCAAACAATTCATCAAAAGTCTTAGCCATACCCCGGCTAATCTTGCTCTTGTAGTCGGCATTCAAGGTACGATAAAAATCTTTCATAAGCTTATGATCATCACCCACATACTCCGGGCAAAAACGAGTCTTTGCCAAGAATGTAGACTTGAGGGTAACTAAATCCATGGAACCTTGTTGCAAATGATGCAACTCGTCCCGGATTCGATCAAGATCGGATGAAGTTCGGTATTCCTTGAAAAACTCTTTCTTGAACTCCTCCCATGTCAAGTCCATGCATTGCTCTTCGCCATACAAATTGATTTTATCATCCCACCACAACTTGCCCTCTTCACGTAACATGCTAGACCCAAACCTCGTCTTCTTCTCGGGAGGACACTCCGCGGTACAGAAGGCCACCTCGATGTCCGAAATCCAACAAGTACTTTTCAACGGATCCCTCACCCCATTAAACGTCGGAGGTTGAGTATCCTTAAAATTTTTGTAGTGGAAGTCTCTCTTTCCATCACCCCCTTCACCTCGAGGATAAATGTTTCTAGCATCAAGGGCCTCTTCAATAGTGGCCTTCATTCGTTCGTTTATCATTTCGGTCACTTGCCCATCGATCGACTCTTGGAAGACCTTTCGAACGTCCGCAAGAAAATCCGATTTTAACTTCTTAAAGACGGCCTCGACCTTGGTCGAGAACTCGGCGTCTTCACTTGTACTTCCGTTATCGTGATCGGGACCGTTTCTCGTCTTCATTCTATAAAACGAATTAGCTTAAACCACGAAACGAAAGGGCAAATATACACAATTACATACATATACGCCTCACTACCCCATCTCGCTCAACAATCGTCGTACATTGCTTGTTTGACCCGATTTGCACCCGTAGTAATGGTAGCTAGTCATTACTACGCGAGCACGTCGCGCTAACTCGCTAGTACAACGTCCATCTCGCTTGATGATTGCTAAACACAACACAAACAAATAGCGCATGATTAGTTCACATAAACCTATGCACTAATCATTCCGATCCGACCCAAAGTCCTACAAGTCCCGCATAATCACGCACACAAAAGTCTAAGTCTAGGCGCCTATCTCAAGTCACCTAAATCCCTTAGACCATGCTCTGATACCACTTGTAACAACCCAAACCAACACCCGACAAAAACCTTGTGAAAATACGAAGAAGAAAAAAATTCTGTTGCAGACCATCGGCGCGCCGCGCCATATGGCCCGCGCGCCGCGCCATATCTGGCTGTCCCCGGGACTTTTAACCGCGAAAAGATTGACTAGTTCCCGGCACTTTTAGACAAAACGCTTTTTACCATACAACCCAATCTGTAAAACTAACATGTTTCAAACATAAAATTAAAGTTTTACAAGCGGGGCCCACACGACCCAAATTACAAGTTTAGTACAATTTAGGAGTTTCGACCACCAAAAAGTTTAAGTTCCAAACTACACAATGAGCATGGCGTTTGGGATTAAACTACCCAACTATCGGTCAAACTCCGAGAGCTACTAAAACCAAAAGCGTCCCTTAGCAACAAGCGGGATCCCTAGTCCAAAACGATGCCCTTACCCTTGTCCAACACCGAACCTATAAAAGTGGTAAACAACGAGAGGGTAAGCAAAGCTTAGTGAATGCAATAATTACACATACATATATATCGCCCATCTATTTGCAATCACAACACAAGATACCTCGTACGAAACGTGTAACACAAAAGCATGTCATCAACCTCAAACACTTAACAAGTCATACAATAACATAACCGAGTTAGCATATACTCAACACAACCATAAATAATTTAGCATGCTAAATATCAACAAATCTTAATATGGTTAACCATGACGCTATGGTGCTACCGGCTCGTGGTTCACACCATACGCATTGAGTCTCACTCGTTTATAGTGCTACCGGCTCGTGGTTCACACTTTGTTTATAGTGCTACATGCTCGTGGTTCACACTCGATGCTACCGGCTCGTGGTTCACATCAATTATTTTATAGTGCTACCGGCTCGTGGTTCACACTCGATGCTACCGGCTCGTGGTTCACATCAATTATTTTATAGTGCTACCGGCTCGTGGTTCACACTCGATGCTACCGGCTCGTGGTCACATCAATTTACACACATGCTATGGTACTACCGGCTCGATGGTTCATACCATAACACCCAAAAATAAACACGCCATATACACGAATGCATAATTATTTCACTCACCTCAAAATCTCTTGGTGAAAGATAACCGAGCTTGAACACTTCAATGTAACGCACCTATTACATTTATCACAATATCAAAATCACAACTCGAGTTGGTCAACACTCTAAAGCTCACTCCTAGTGTTAATTTGACCCATGGTGCAAATCCGACCCATTTGCACCCTTAACCCTAAAATCAGGTTAACTCATCACAAAACCCTATCATTAACCAAAGTAGGTTCATTACACATTTTAACACTAGTTTTAGGCTTCAACCACACATATTAATTAGCTTAGGTTCATTTTGACCCATTTGACACTTTCAAAGTCAACCTACCCATTTTGGGTCAACCACTAACCCATTTACACCCATTTACATAAGTCATGGTGTTCTAGCAATTTTACTAGCTAATTAGGGTTCTCTAACAACAAGTAACTCTTCCAAACCCTAGTTAACCCAATATTGAGTCTACATGACTCAAATTACCCTAGAACACCCAAAACACTAACAAAATGGGTTTTATGTTCATCTTCACCCCAAACCCTAGCCCTAAATCAAATTAAACAAAGAAATTAAGATTAGAGCATACCACAACTATCACAACGAAGCTAGAGGGAAGGCGAACAACTTTAATGCTTGGACTTAAGCAAGAAACCTTCTTCTTCTTCTCCAAAATGGGGTTTCCCTCACTAAAAGCCACTCTCTCTCTAGAATTGATTTGGATAAGTGTTGGTAGTTGTGGAAGGAGTAAATGAACTCCCCAAAACTGATCTAAGGCATTAAATCCGGCCTCCTAGTGATTTTACCAAAATACCCTCAAAATATCTAATTTAAAAGAAAGAGAGAATCTGTCACAGACAGATGGCGCGGCGCGCCACCAGGCCGCGCGGCGCACAACTCTCCCAGTCCAGCTCCTTTTGCCTTTTTAAATATATACAACCAAACCCCGATTCGAGTACCGCACAATACACTTATATACACATGTGTACACTTCAATTATTCGGGTCTTACAATATAGAGGGCGTGTGAAGTGACCCGTCCTAATCCATCCGGATGAAGTCCATATCGATTATAAACGATTAAAAACAGTTGATTACATCGCGAGGTACTTGACCTCTATATGATACATTTTACAAACATTGCATTTGTTTTTGAAAAAGATAATCTTTCATTACATCGAAAGTTGACAACATGCATACCATTTTGTAATATATCTTACTATAATTGACTTAATAATAATCTTGATGAACTCAACGACTCGAATGCAACGTCTTTTGAAATGTGTCATGAATGACTCCAAGTAATATCTCTAAGATGAGCAAATGCACAGCAGAAGATTTCTTTCGTACCTGAGAATAAACATGCTTTAAAGTGTCAACCAAAAGGTTGGTGAGTTCATTAGTTTAACATAAATAATCATTTCATAATTTTAATAGACCATAAGATTTCATATTTCCATTTCTCATAAACATACGTTCCATGCATAGAGACAAAAATATCATTCATATGGATTGAACACCTGGTAACCGACATTCACAATATGCATATAAGAATATCCCCATCATTTCGGGATCCTCCTTCGGACATGATATAAATTTCGAAGTACTAAAGCATGCGGTACTTTGGATCGGGCTTGTTGGGCCCGATAGATCTATCTTTAAGATTCGCGTCAATTAGGGTGTCTGTTCCCTAATTCTTAGATTACCAGAACTAAAAGGGTGATATTCGATTCGATAATCCAACCATAGAATGTAGTTTCGATTACTTGTGTCTATTTCGTAAAACATTTTTAAAAGCAGCGCATGTATACTCAGTCCCAAAAATATATATTGCAAAAGCATTTAAAAAGGGAGTAATGAAACTCACAGTACTGTATTTTGTAGTAAAAATACATATGACGACATTGAACAATGCAGGGTTGGCCTCAAATTCACGAACCTATATTATTCGTATACTCATTAATACATATACTCGTAATTGAACAAATTCATATTATATATCTTTTTATTATATTTTATATATATATATAGTTTGTGTACCTATTTAATTTGATTAGTATTATCTTAAAACTACCTAATTTGTTATATATAAGTATTTATATAAAAATGTTATTATGTTTGATATATGTTTATAAAACTATGATATATATATATAATAAATATATTCTATGTACATTATTTATCTATTAAAATGATAGTTATGATTATATTAATGATAATACATGTGATAATAATAATGATAATAAGGATATTACAAATTTTAAATATGTTAATTATACTAATAAAATGATATTAATACTAATATTATTGAAATAAATAATAAAAAATTTTTTATCTTAGTTCTTATATTTGTGATAATAACAATTATAATGCTAATACTAACAATATTGATATTGATAATACTAGTAATAAATGTTGTTCATAATAATTAATAAATATAACAATTCTAATAATAATACTAATACTAATAATCATAAAATGATACTAATAGTATTAATATTATCAATCGTATCATTTTCATAATAATAATAACAATAATAATCATAATCATATCAATGATAATAATACTAAAATGGTAAGGTCAATATTATTAGTGATACATATAACACTACTAATGATAATTTCAGCATAATAGTTGTAATAATACTATCTTAACAATAATAATAATAATAATATTCAGTTTTATAGTTATAATCCTAACAATAATAATATTTAATATTTGTATTAGTAATAATGGTAACAATAATACTAATCATAATAACAATAATTAATCATAACAATAATAATAATAATAATAATAATAAAATTCATAATAATAATAATTTTAAGAAAACTACCTCATCAAAAATTGGCCCAAAAAGATATATATTGACCGAGCCAAGACTCGAACCCGAGACCCCTCGCTCACCCGCTAACACACTAATCCCTTGCTCCAATTCCATTTTTCCGATTTAAACTCACAAAATAAATAAATATCTCGTCTGTCTAGTTCTCCAATCTTCTTCTTCTTCTCTCAAGTTACACGACCCAATACAATTACATCTTATTAACACTTACAAAAACTGATTTTTAAGATGTAAAATCTGATATAGCAACAACTATATATGATTAACTGATTTAAAGAAGAAAAAAAATAAAAAAAAAATAAACATGAATAAGTCTGCTGTCGCAGATTTCATAAAAAAAAAATTGATATCGAATTCAAGAAACTTTTGGACAATGTTTATAACATAAGATAGGTTGAAAATCATCATTCAAAACGTTCCAAATCCTCAATTGATTCTAAAACATCAAAACAACTTCAAATTTCATGAAGAACAAATGGGTTGACTTTTTAAAATAAAATTTGACTCTTTAAATTCGAATTCATTAAGCGAAATTGGGATTTAGAAACTTACAGTTAGTTTGAATGAGAGGTTTCTAACAACTTGGCATTAACAAAATTTGAAATTTAACTCGAAATCTTTTAAATTGAAAAAATAGAAACGAAACAGAGCTATCGTGCAGTTTCTTCCTAATTAAAATCGATTTTTGTTGTTTTTCCCCTGAATTGCATTAGTGGTGTATCAAATAGAGATTAACAGATATTATTGCCACGTAATTGACTCATTTAACTTTGTTTTGTAGCTTGGATTGCCCGACAACAAAATATTCTATCAGTACAAAAAAATAAAAAAAATAAAAAAATAAAGAAAAAATGAAGATGAACACGATCTATAGCAGCCTGGTACGAACGATTATGAAGTCTAGCAAGTTGGAAGGTTCAAACAAAATTTAATACAGTAAATGATTTAGATGGGAAAATGATTTTGGATCATATACTTTTAATTACATAGTTATTTACTTATTCTTATTCTTAATTAAAATTACTTATTAATAATTGTATTAATAATAATAATATTAATATTTATATATAACAATAATACTAAAATATTCTTAATAATAATAAGATAATAATAATGCACTTAATATTATAATAAATAATAATAATAATATACTAGTAATAATAATAATAATAAATTGTATTTTTTTTACCAATAATAATAATAACATTAACATAACAATTTACATGTATTTTACATTCATATATATAATCTTCTTAATAGATTTTTATATTAATATTTATTTTGATGAAAGTAATAATACATTATTAATATAATATTTATATTTTTATCTTGTAATTACATTTAATATTGCAATTTATTATTTATGTAATATTTAATAGTTATATCTATAATAGCATATATTTAATGGTTAATACCTATACCTTACAATAAATATATATACAATAATAATAATGATAACAATCAATTTAATATTATTATTGATAATGTTACATAATAATAATACTAATAATGATAAGGGTATTAATATACTAGTTATATTCATCTTGTAATTAAATTTACTATTTGTCATAATATCTTTTAACTATATAATTTTATTGTATCCTTATTATTTATTAATTATATGTATATATATATTTATTACAATATTACATATGTATAGATTTCATATATTTACATATTTATTCATACATCGATGTTCGTGAATCGTCGGGAATAGTCAAAGGTCAAATGAATATATGAACCTAGTTTCAAAGTTTTCGAGACTCAACATTATAGAATTTGCTTATCGTGTCGGAAACATATGAAGATTAAGTTTAAATTTGGTCGGAAATTCCCGGGTCATCAGAGTACCTACCCGTTAAAGAAATTTCGTCCCGAAATTTGAGTGTGGTCGCATGGATAACAATAAGAATGTTTTTCTGATGAATAGGAGCTGATAAATAGAGTTTTATCATTATTGGTTAATATAGATAAAACTATTCGAGTACTCGAAGCGTACGAGTGAAGCTATCACAAAAGATTAAAATAGGAAAAGTAAAGATTCGTCTTAACTTTCGACGGAGTCAGGGTTGAATTTAGAAAATAGGATGCGTCTTATCTTTTGACGTTGTCTTGGTTGAATTTCGGAATTCAAGGAATTTAAAGAAAATCTTCGAAATCTAAAAGATTTAATTCTTCGGTGAATAAGGAAATTAAGATCTCTATAATTAAATGCGATTATCTGTCTCGATTGCTTTGTCTGATATTTTTACTATAAATGAACTTCTTTCGTTCCATTATTTTCACCACTCTAATTATTTCTTTCTCGATCCATACCTTCAATGATTGTGAATATGCTTAATCCAACTCTGGTTCTTAACCTCATTCTGATTATCGCAACAATCATTCTTCTATTCCAACTCCCACCAGAGGAATCTGTTTACTTCTACTTCGCTCTTGGGGTAATTGTGTTTATCATACTCCCGTGTCTTTATATTGCTATTCGTATTAACGTATACGATTTGTGATTTCAGTGTTGTTGTCAAGTTTTATATATTTCCTTATGTTTCGGAGCTCTTTGCCTTTTTATTCTCTTCTCGACCTCTAGTAAAGCGGCTAACGGTCCAGAATTTGTAAATATGGAGTTTCGAATGATTATAATATTATAAGCAGAAAGGAATGTATTAGCACGATTGGATTTGTCAAATTACCAGAATCCCTGAGGATGGAACTATCAAGAATATACTTTCTTGATATGTTCAGAAGTTAATTAGAATGAAAGAGTTATGTAACATGACACATGATGACGTTATAATCTGTGAATCATCATGTTCCATTTAAAAACACAGCATGACTTACTATAATATAATCACGTTGATCAAGTGTCATTATATTATACTAACTCATGCATCAGTTTCTAACATTACTTCAATAACATTCATATTTTAAGCTCGAAAGTTTACAGAATATAGAAACTAACAGTTTCTATATGATGTAACACTGATAGCACGAAAAGATTAATAATTTCGGACAAGAATATTTATGAAAATATCCTCAGAAATATCGAAGATCTTTATGATGATATTTTTTTGAAATTTCTAAGATTGAAGGTTGATGGAGAGAGATTTTTCCACAAGATTTAATATGAGTACGGAGCAAGATACTTTCTAAAGATTTCAACGGATCCAGAATTACTTGAATTCTTTGAATATAGGGTATGGTTCTTGTATTTGTCATTGGTCTCCTTCGTGGTTAGCTCAATCCGTTTTCCAGTTCCAACTTTTCTAAGCTTTTCCAACATACTATTCTTTATCATCAAACTTCTAACGATTCATGTCGTTTACGGTTGCCTACAGTTTCTGTTGCTTCATTCAGCTTTTTCAAAATTCAATGTATTGATTTGTAGGCTAGGTGCTTTTCAAAATTTCAGATTGAAAGATCATAATTCTAAGAGATAAAAGTCATACATATAACTGTTGATGTAGATATGCTGTGAGTTTTCAAAGTACTGATTGCTGATTCTCGGTAATTGGTATGGCAGTTCTCGTTACAAGATGCGGATGAGCATATAATAGGGTTTCAATGAATAAATATAATGATTTATCAGAGAGATTTAAGTCAAGAAGCAACGAGGTTGCTGGTACGTCTGTTGATAATATGATAGAATGTAAAAGGTTCCCTGGTAACAATAAAAGAACACACATATATATCAAAATGTTAATAAGGTTGTTTCGATCGAAAAATCGAAGTTGACTTGCTGGAGCTGTGACAAAATTTGCTACTTTGAAAAGGAATTGTAAGGCTATTTTCGGTAATAACAACGCCAAAAGAGCTAGCACCGATATGTTAAATGTTTACTCAGGTTCTAAGAGTTTTTCAGGTGCATACTATATGCATAAATCTTTCTTTCCGTAGATGAAGTGCGGTTGGTTCATCCTCTCGTTTGAGGTGTTTACAAGAATCATGAAAGGTTTGAACACGGATTGTAATCGTCAAGATACAAATGAAGTTTACGATGAAATCAAGTGGCAAACTTGAAGAAATGTTTAGTTTCATATGTTATAATCAATATTTTAATTCATTTTAATTGTCCAATGTTATTAGTCCACAGTCGATAGTCCACGGTTAACAGTCCAATAATTCATATATAGTTTAATATATAATATTCGAATTAATTAATACGTAATGTGACCCGTATTCGTCTCAGACTCGATCACAACTCAAAGTATATATATTATTATAGAATCAACCTCAACCCTGTATAGAGAACTCGATCATTTCTGCATATAGAGTGTCTATGGTTATTCCAAATAATATATATATATGCGTCGATATGATATGTCAAAACCTTGTATACGTGTCCCAATATTTAAAGTGCGTAAAATAAATACAGAAATTAAATGACGATAAATAAAATTGCGAGAATGTAAATTGCGATAATTAAATTGTGATAAATAAAATGTAATCAGTTAGCTAGGAACAATTAGCTAGGAACACTTAGCGTGGATTCTTAACAAAATTTCTCATAGTTAATTTGTTTGTTTCTATCAAATTTTTATTTCGTCAAATGTGTTCTTCATTATGCCACTTGTTGGATTCTGATAAATCAAAATCCAAATATGAAATTGAATGAAAATGGTTATTCTGTGGTGAACAGATTCGTATATCTATGGATGTAAGTAGGATAGTAAACGACTGTTGAATCAGCTTCGAAGAATGTACATTGTAACTTATTAATGTGAAATCTGAATATTCCTCAGGTATTACCTACCCGTTAAAATATTTTCACCATTAACAGTTTGTACAATAAAACTTTTAATTACAATCTTTATGAAAAAATATATACATATATATTTTCTTCAGACGTAATCATGGATTTAATGAGTCAATGTGATATTAAACTCATCAGATTTGCGGCTAGAACTAGAGTACATAATCTCTAAAACATTAGAGATTACATAATCACCATGATGGACGAAGATAGTTTATGTAGAACGATTCGTAGAACGATGATTATGCTTGAGGTATAGATTGCGATGTTGAGACGTGTGATGATGTTGTTGTTGTTGGTACTGGTTATGCGGGTGCTGCTGATGGTGGTACTGTTGCTGTCGGTGCTACAAATGTTGTTGGTGTTGAGGTTGGTGATGATGTTGGTGTAGTAAGTATAGCTTGTAAATCACGCACCATTCTTGTCAGGGTTTCTATCATACCCTCTATCATTCCTATCCATCCACTCATCTAATTCGATAGATCTTGACTATCAATTTGAAGTTCCCTAACTTCTTCTAATATTCCCCTTCGATTGGTATTCGGAAGTAGAGGTTGAATATTTTCTGAGATTGCAGTAACGCGACCTTCGAGGTGGAAAACTTTAGCAAGAAGGGTGAATACAGTGTTGCGCAAAGGTTCACTGGTGAGTACATCATTTTCTCCGATGTTAGAAGGTAAGTTTGGTTCGCGTTAGGGCTCGCCTTCTTCATTTCTCCATCGAGTGAGTAAGTCTCGGACCCACCCCCATCTCCTCCAGAAAGAAAAATAACTAAATGGTTGAGGCACTTCTGGTTCATTGACTTTGGAGTCTGCTTCAATATACATCTCGAAATCGCTTCCGGAACTAATGGAATCCAACCTAGGTGTAGGATCCATCTCTCATGATCAGTTAAAGGGTTTTGATATGAAATGATTTTCGAATATCGAATGATATTCTAATTATATATAGAATATCTATACATACTTCCAAAGATCCCGTGAATTACGGAGAAAATTAAGGAAACCTGTCAGATAAAGTCTACAGTGACAGATACGCTAAGATATGGATTAGTAGATATGCTAAGATATGAATTTTGTCTATACACTATTCATACAATCAATGCAGTAAGATGTGTCTAGACTAAGAATGATAAGCAGATGATTTCCGACTAGAAATGATAAGCAAAACTTTTGACATGCAGACACGGTTGAAGTCCAGACTCACTAATGCATATAAACAACTATCAGTTAGACACACTAATACAAGACCTGGTTTGCTAAGACCTCCGCTCTGATACCAACTGAAGCGACCGGTCCTAATCCATCCGGACGAAGTCCATATCGATTATAAACGATTCACAACAGTTGATTACATCGCGAGGTACTTGACCTCTATATGATACATTTTACAATAAACGTTCCAAATCCTCAATTGATTCTGAAACATCAAAACAACTTCAAATTTCATGAAGAACAATTGGGTTGACTTTTTAAAATATAATTTGACTCTTTAAATTCGAATTCATTAAGCGAAATTGGGATTTAGAAACTTACAGTTAGTTTGAATGAGAGGTTTCTAACAACTTGGCATTAACAAAATTTGAAATTTAACTCGAAATCTTTTAAATTGAAAAAATAGAAATGAAACAGAGCTATCGTGCAGTTTCTTCCTAATTAAATTCGATTTTTGTTGTTTTTCCCCGGAATTGCATTAGTGGTGTATCAAATAGAGATTAACAGATATTATTGCCACGTAATTGACTCATTTAACTTTGTTTTGTAGCTTGGATTGCCCGACAACAAAATATTCTATCAGTACAAAAAAATAAAAAAATAAAGAAAAAATAAAGATGAACACGATCTATAGCAGCCTGGTACGAACGATTATGAAGTCTAACAAGTTGGAAGGTTCAAACAAAATTTAATACAGTAAATGATTTAGATGGGAAAATGATTTTGGATCATATACTTTTAATTACATAGTTATTTACTTATTCTTATTCTTAATTAAAACTAATTATTAATAATTGTATTAATAATAATAATATTAATATTTATATATAACAATAATACTGAAATATTCTTAATAATAATAAGATAATAATAATGCACTTAATATTATAATAAATAATAATAATAATAATAATAATAATAATAATAATAATAATAATAATAATAATAATAATAATAATAATAATAAATTGTATTTTTTTTACCAATAATAATAATAACATTAACATAACAATTTACATGTATTTTACATTCATATATATAATCTTCTTAATAGATTTTTATATTACTATTTATTTTGTTGAAAGTAATGATATACATTATTAATATAATATTTATGTTTTTATCTTGTAATTACATTTAATATTGTAATTTATTATTTATGTAATATTTAATAGTTATATCTATAATAGCATATATTTAATAGTTAATACCAATACCTTACAATATATATATATATACAATAATAATAATGATAACAATCGATTTAATATTATTATTGATAATGTTACATAATAATAATACTAATAATGATAAGGGTATTAATATACTAGTTATATTCATCTTGTAATTAAGTTTACTATTTATCATAATATCTTTTAACTATATAATTTTATTGTATCCTTATTATTTATTAATTATATATATATATATATATATATATATATATATATATATATATATATATATATATATATATATATATATATATATATATATATATATATATATATATATATATATATATATATTACAATATTTCATATGTATAGATTTCATATATTTACATATTTATTCATACATCGATGTTCGTGAATCGTCGGGAATAGTGAAAGGTCAAATGAATATATGAACCTAGTTTCAAAATTTTCAAGACTCAACATTACAGACTTTGCTTATCGTGTCGGAAACATATGAAGATTAAGTTTAAATTTGTCGAAAATTCCCGGGTCATCACAACGTGACCGTTAACTGTGGGACCAGGATATAATATTCCGTTAGTGTGTTCTGACGGGGTGTTACAAGCAGACAACCTAAAGTGGTTATGGCACAAGAGACTCTTACATCTCAATTTTAAAGATATTCATAAACTCTCAAGCAAAAGTTTAGTGTCTGGGCTACCCACCATGTCTTATATAAAGGACATATTGTGTCCTGGTTGTGAAAAATGAAAGCATCACCATGCTTCATTCAAGTCAAAGCAGATTTTATTTGTTGAGAAACCATTTCACTTACTTCATATGGATTTTTTTGGTCCAGTTAATGTTTCCAGCTGTAGTGGGAAGAGATATACAATGGTTATTGTTGATGAATATTCCAGATACACTTGGGTTTTTTTTTTTTTGAAACATCAGAGTGAAGCTGCTGATGAAATTATTAATTTTATCAAAATAATGGAGTTACTGAATGGGCAGTTGGTGAAGAAACTTAGAAGTGATCATGGTACAGAATTCAGACATGCTATATTAGAAGAATTTTGTGCTGGCAAGGGAATTTTACAGAACTTTTTACACTTCCCTCGAGAAACGCTTCTTTAGAGTTGCACTAATTCTTTCGATTAAATACGAGTCACGTTAGAGATGTCGTTACAATTTGTTCATTTTAAATCTTCGCGATTACACGAACTTGAATCTATGGAGTGATGTGGGAATGGAGGTATGAGTTAGTATAATATAATGACACTCGATCAACGTGGTTATATTATAGTAAGTCATACCAAAGTTCTAATGACTCGTGATGGTGATTGGACTCGATCAACCTAATCACCACCATGTGCCATGTACATGACTACATTTTTCTTGTTGGATATCCGAAAACTCCGAGAATATTGATAACAACCATACCAGGGACACACCTTCGATTATTGTCGAACCATATCTATGCTTCCGAATGAATGACAAATTCTTTCGACTTTAAACATATGTTATACGTGTATACTATCTCGTTTTTGCACAGTTTTATCGATGAACTACAAAATACCTTTTATGCTCACATCGAGGCGGAAATTTCTCTCGCATTACACTCGTTTTTCTGTATACGGAAACCTTTTATCTAAATTCTCAATGGAGAGAGAGACTCTTCACATTATACTAGTATTCGCCTCGAGGGTGAATAGTCCTAACGAACGTTTTCAGAACCCGATAAGAAACTTGCTCTAACAAACGTTTTCGAAAACCGATAAATCTTTCGCGGCGCGAATTTCTTGAGAAATGAAAACTTGTTCAAATTTATCTTAAAGAAATGTACATCGTTTCGGATCGAGATGCTCGTTTCATTTCTAAATTTTTAGGGTGCCTTACAAGAAGCATTGGGACCGCGTTTAGACATGAGTACCACGTATCACCCACAAACCAACGAACAAAGCAAATGTGCGATTCGAACCTTGGAAACCATAATACAAGTTTGTATTATCAACTTCAAATTTACTTGAGAAAAGTATTTGCCTTTAATCGAATTCTCATACCACGATATTTATCACCCGAGTATTAACGCCACACCTTTCGGAAACTCACATAGCCGCAATTGTCGTTTTCTAAATTGTTGAACCTAAGTAAGTGACAAGCAAACCACCGGACCCAAACTCATTCATGAAATAACCGTTAAGATCGCTCAAATCCAAGAAAGACTCAAGACGGCCCGTACTCGCCAAAAGAGCTACGCCGATGTTAGACGTAAACCTTTCGAATTCCAAGTGGGTAACCGTGTAACGTTAAAAGTCGCACCTTGGAAAGGTGTAATCCATTTCGGGAAATGCAGAAAGCTAAATCCGCGATACATTAATCCTTTTGAAATCTTGGGGCGTATTGGACCCGTTGCTTACCGTTTCGAACTTCCAACTCGGTCGAATTCCGTTCATTTTACATACCATGTATCAAACTTAAAGAAGTGTCTTTCTGAACAAGAACTTGTTATTCCTTTTTATGAACATACTATCGATGACAAACTTCCCTTCCTGGGAGAACCGGTTGAAATATTGAATCGTGAAACCAGACTTTGAAACGACGTAAAAATCCCGACTGTCAAAGTTCGTTGAAATGCCCAAGGAAGTACCTTCACTTATTCGTAGAATTGGCAACACAAGATCTCGAGGAAGAATCAACGACTACTACTTCCAACTAAATTTCAGGACGAAATTTCTTTTAAGGTGTAGGTAATGTAACATCCCGTATTTTTTCGTTAAATTTATTTTAACGCCATCTTTTTTTTTTGATAATATCTTTCGTTATCTAAATTCGTATCTTTCATTAACTAACATTCTTAATATTTCCGTTATTCGATTATAACATCTCTCGTTTATTCTCGCGTATTTAAAATAATTCATTTGGTTAATTCACGTACTCGCTTTCAAACTCGAGGGACTAAGGTTGCCAAAGGACCAAAGTGACAACTAGGTCAAAGGGTCAAACTCTCCTCCCCACCACTCATTCCATTTTCTTTTTCTTTTTCATTTTTCTCTCATTTACTACTTCCATCTTTCACCATTTTCATCTTCAACAAAGATTCTGAAATGTTCCGTTCATATTAATTATAAACGTTCCATATTAATTGATTTCGTCGCAAGGTTTTGACCTCTATATGAGACGTTTTTCAAAGACTGCATTCATTTTTAAAACAACCATAACCTTTATTTTATCGATAAAGGTTTAAAAAGCATTACGTAGATTATCAAATAATGATAATCTAAAATATACCATTTACACAAGACCATTACATAATGGTTTACTATAGAACATATTACATCAAAAATAAGTTTCTTGAATGCAGTTTTTAAATAATATCATACAAGCATGGACTCCAAATCTTGTCCATATTTTAGCATGCAACAGCGGAAGCTCTTAATAATCACCTAAGAATAAACATGCTTAAAACGTCAACAAAAATGTTGGTGAGTTATAGGTTTATCCTATATATTATCAAATCATAATAATAGACCACAAGATTTCATATTTCAATATACATCCCATACATAGAGATAAAATTCATTCATATGGTGAACACCTGGTAACCGACATTAACAAGATGCATATAAGAATATCCCCTATCATTCCGGGAAAACCTTCGGACATGATAAAAACGAATTCGAAGGACTAAAGCATCTGATACTTTGGATGGGGTTCGTTAGGCCCAATAGATCTATCTTTAGGATTCACGTCAATTAGTAGATCGGTTTACTAATTCTTAAGTTACCAAGCAAAAGGGGCATATTCGGCTTCGATCATTCACTCATATAATGTAGTTTCAATTACTTGTGTCTATTTCATAAAACATTTATAAAACTGCATGTATTCTCATCCCAAAATATTAGATTTTAAAAGTGGGACTATAACTCACTTTCACAGATTTTTACTTTGTCGGGAAGTAAGACTTAGCCACTGGTCAATTCATGAACCTATAACAAATATATACATATATATCAAAGTATGTTCAAAATATATTTACAACACTTTTAATACATTTTGATGTTTTAAGTTTATTAAGTCGGATGTCCTCGTTAGTAACCTACAACTAGTTGTCCACAGTTAGATGTACAGAAATAAATCAATATATATTATCTTAAATCAATCCACGACCCAGTGTATACACGTCTCAGACTAGATCACAACTCAAAGTATATATATTTTTGGAATCAACCTCAACCCTGTATAGCTAACTCCAACATTACTGCATATAGAGTGTCTATGGTTGTTCCAAATAATATATATACATGAGTCGATATGATATGTCAAAACATTTGCATACGTGTCTATGGTATCCCAAGATTACATAATATATTAGAATACATGTATAATACAATATAAGTTAGCTAGGATATGATTTGTATAGAATTGTTAATATTTCCCGTAGCTACAAAAATCAAAAAATATCCAATCTTGTTTTACCCAAAACTTCTTCATTTTAAATCCGTTTTGAGTGAATCAAATTGCTATGGTTTCATATTAAACTCTATTTTATGAATCTAAATAGAAAAAGTATATGTTTATAGTCGGAAATATAAGTTACAAGTCATTTTTGTAAGAGGTAGTCATTTCAGTCGAAAGAACGACGTCTTGATGACCATTTTGAAAAACATACTTCCACTTTGAGTTTAACCATGATTTTTGGATATAATTTCATGTTTATAATAAAAATCATTTTCCCAGAAGAACAACTTTTAAATCAAAGTTTATCATAGTTTTTAATTATCAAACCCAAAACAGCCCGCGGTGTTACTACGACGGCGTATGTCCGGTTTTAGGGTGTTTTTCGTGTTTCCAGATTTTAAATCATTAAGTTAGCATATCATATAGATATAGAACAAGTGTTTAGTTGATTTTAAATGTCAAGTTAGAAGGATTAACTTTTGTTTGCGAACAAGTTTAGAATTAACTAAACTATGTTCTAGTGAATTCAAGTTTAAACCTTCGAATAAGATAGCTTTATATGTATGAATCGAATGATGTTATGAACATCATTACTACCTCAAGTTTTGTGGATAAACCTACTGGAAAAGTGACAAATGGATCTAGCTTCAAAGGATCTTGGATGGCTTGAAAGTTCTTGAAGTAGAATCATGACACGAAAACAAGTTCAAGTAAGATTTCCACTCGAAATAAGATTGTTATAGTTATAGAAATTGAATCAAAGTTTGAATATGAGTATTACCTTGTATTAGAAAGATATCTTACTATAAATAAGAAAGATTTCTTGAGGTTGGATGATCACTCTACAAGATTGGAAGTAAGCTAGCAAACTTGGAAGTATTCTTGATTTTATGAAACTAGAACTTGTAGAATTTATGAAGAATACTTAGAACTTGAAGATAGAACTTGAGAGAGATCAATTAGATGAAGAAAACTGAAGAATGTAAGTGTTTGTAGGTGTTTTTGGTCATTGGTATATGGATTAGATATAAAGGATGTGTAATTTTGTTTACATGTAAATAAGTCATGAATGATTACTCATATTTTTGTAATTTTATGAGATATTTCATGCTAGTTGCCAAATGATGGTTGATAATGCTAAAAATGAACATATATTTCATAGCATTATCCCTCAAGAAAGATAAGCTTTTAGTTGCAATTGTTCTATTTACAAGTGATATTCGTTTAAATAATAAAAGGTGAAGACAAAAGACAGATTCGACGAATTGAAGACGCAAACGACCAAAAAGCTCAAAATTACAAAATACAATCAAAGTGGTTCAAATTATTGATGAGAAACATCTTAAAATTACAAGAGTACAAGACGCGAAACGCAAAATACAAGATATTAAATTGTACGCAAGGACGTTCGAAAATCCGGAACCGAGACATGAACCAACTATCAACGCGCGACGCAACGGAGCTAAAATTACAAGTCAACGGAGTACAAGAATATAATATAATATATATATAATTATATTTAATTATATATATTATATTATATAATAAATAAATAAGCAGCCCACGTTTTTAAAGACTTTTGAGCTCTCCCAGCTGGCCATGCGATCGCAAGGCCTGGAAGAACAAAAACCATGCGATCGCATGGCCCTGAAATCCAGGCGACACCCTATAAATTTCGCAGTTTTTGGTTGATCTTTTACCATATATCCATCCATATCTCTATCTATAAACGTATATATATATATATATATATATATATATATATATATATATATATATATGTATATATATATATATATGTATATATATATATATGTATATATATATATATGTATATATATGTATATATATATATATGTATATATATATATATATATATATATATTTATATTTTAATTTTAATTTTAATTTTAAATTCTAATAATAAGGGTATGTTAGCGAATGTTGTAAGGGTGTAAGTCGAAATTATGTCCGTGTAACGCTACGCTATTTTTAATCACTGTAAGTTATGGTTAATGTTATTTTTAAATTAATGTCTCGTAGCTAAGTTATTATTATGCTTATTTAAGACAAAGTAATCATGATGTTGGGCTAAAATATTTAAAATTGGGTAATTGGGCTTTGTACCATAATTGGGGTTTGGATAAAAGAACGGCACTTGTGGAAATTAGACTATGGGCTATTAATGGGTTTTATATTAACTAAACGATACCTCGTTAAATTAATATATAGACTTATAATTTGACGTATTTATATATAACCACATACGCTTGACTGGGTACGGTGGGCGGGATATCTATAAATACCAATAATTGTTCATTTTACCGGACACGAAACTGGATTAATAGTTAATAGACTTGTTGAAACAGGGATGGATTACATTCAAGGGTAATTGGTGTAATTGTTAACAAAGTAGTAAAACCTTAGTTTACACGCAGTCGATAACCTGGTGTATTCATTAAACAAAGTATTAAAACCTTGTTACAATTTGAATCCCCAATTAGTTGGAATATTTGACTTCGGGAATAAGAATAATTTGACGAAGACTTTCGCACTTTATATTTATGCTTGATGGACTATTATGGACAAATCCGTATGGACATATCGAATAATCCAGGACAAAGGACAATTAACCCATGGGAATAAACTAAAAACAACACGTCAAACATCATGATTACGGAAGTTTAAATAAGCATAATTCCTTTATTTTCATATTTAATTGCACTTCTAATTATCGCACTTTTATTTATTGTCTTTGTATTTAATTGCACTTTTAATTATCGTACTCTTTAATTATCGCAATTTTATTTTATCGCACTTTTATTTATCGCAATTTCATTATTGTTATTTACTTTACGCTTTAAATTAAGTTGTATTTATTTTTAATATTTTACATTAGGTTTTAACTGCGACTAAAGTTTTAAAATCGACAAACCGGTCATTAAACGGTAAAAACCCCCTTTTATAATAATAATATCAATTATATATATATATATATATATATATATATATATATATATATATATATATATATATATATATATATATATATATATATATATATATATATATATATATATATTTGTATTTTTATAAATTTAAAACTAATATAGTGTTAAGCTTGTTTAAGAGTTCCCTGTGGACGAACCGAACTTACTAAAAATTACACTACTGTAAGATTAGGTACACTTCCTATAAGTGTTGTAGCAAGGTTTAGGTATATCCATTCTATAAATAAATAAATATCTTGTGTAAAATTGTATCGTATTTAATAGTATTTCGTTGTAAAAATAATACTATTTTATATACACCTCGCATAACATCAAGTATTTTTGGCGCCGCTGCCGGGGAAATTCTTACTTAAACGCCGGAAGCGCAACGCTATAAAAAAAAGATTTTTTTTTTACTTTTATAAAACTACGTTTTATAAAAAATACGTTTTAAATATTCGAAAATATAAAAAGAAAAATAAAAATATAAATATTTTTAAGAGTTTGTTAAATATTTATAAAATTATAAATTTTCTTTATTTTTATTTAAGTTTTTTTTTAAATACAAGTTTTTATTTATTTATATATTTATTTATTAAAACATAAAACAAACAAAAAAAATATTAAAAACCACTCGGCCCGATCACTGTAGCAGCCCAACTCTGGCCCGAAACCTTAAGCCATGCGATCGTATGAATATATAACATACACTCCATGCGATCGCATGGAGTGATTTGACTCGTCTGAAACATAAGCTGTACGAGTTTAGGGTTAATAATTATTATTATTATTTAATTTAAACCCTAATTAGGGTTAGATTAATTAATTAGTTAATTTAGTTTTTATTTAATTTGTATTTTAAGTTTAATTAGTTTAATTAAATTACAAAATTAATAGTTTTATAAAATAAATAATATAAAAATAATATTTTTATAAAAATTGTACTTTTTACAACTTTAAGTTTATTTTTTTTATATTTTGTACCTTTTAATCGTTTAAGCGTAATATTTGTATTTTTCGCTCGTATTTAGTTTTAAGTCATAGTTTTTGTCATAGTTATTTTTACTTCTAGATTTTTAGGCTTTGCCGTAAAATCCCTTAAGTGCTTTTTCTTTAGACTAAGATTTAGGTGCTTTAGAATTTTGCGATGCCGTTTTTAAGTTTTAGTACCTTTTTAAGTTATTTCCATTTGGGATATAATATTTCTTTTAAGCTTTAATATTTTTAGACGCAACTTTTAATTCTTAGTTTTTAGTGCCTTTTAAGTTACGACGCGCTACTTTCTTATTTTTATTTTTCGACGCCTATTATTTTTCGACCTTTTATATTTCGACCTTTTTCGATGCGCTCTTTTTCTTTCTTATTTCTCGACATTCTAGTTTTTAGGACATAGAATTTTTCTATTTCTTCTCTCTAAATTTCTTTAAACTTTAACGAAAAATTATTTTAAGTGGTTAAATTGATAGACATCAAAATTTTCTGGTTCGTAGTAATAGTTGGATTTGTACGTGGACCGGGTTATTGGAGCCAAACAGTACTCAATTATATTGAGACCAAACGAATCCTGACCCTCTGCTGCATCTTTTGGCTATTCGAAACGTGGGCAAAATCTGAAAAGTCTATTAATTTGATAACTTATATAATTTTTCTTTCTTTTTTATAACTAATAGGATATTCAGTGAATGCACCGAGCAAAACGTTCACCACCTTTTGTACGTTCACCACCTGTAACTCGATCAAGACATCTAGCAAATATTGTCACCGTTGATTTTTCTTTAGAATCGTCATCCAGTCGACCAAGTACTCCAATTCAAATTTCCGATAATCCATTTTTTGAACCCGACCTCACAATTGAGAATCTGGAGAATATTCAGGGACAATTCATAGATCCTGAACCATTAGTCTTTCCTCCGGAACCACCAATCATTCAAACAGAGATTGTTGAGGAACGAACCATTAAATCAGAATCCTCTAGTGATTCAGATTCAACAAATTCAATTATGGAAAATCTGGAACCTCTAAGTATGGAAGACCGAATGCGAGCTAAACGCACTGGCCAAGGTCACGCAATTACTTAACCTGACATTAATGCGCCAGATTATGAAATCAAAGGACAAATCCTACACATGGTAACTAATCAATGCCAATTTAGTGGTGCACCGAAGGAAGATCCAAACGAACATCTTCGTACATTTAATAGGATCTGCACTCTATTTAAAATTTCAAGAAGTTGAGGATGAACAGATATATCTCATGTTATTTCCCTGGACTTTAAAGGGAGAAGCCAAAGATTGGTTGGAATCGTTACCGGAAGGAGCGATTGATACATGGGACGTTTTAGTTGAAAAATTTCTCAAACAATTCTTTCCTGCATCTAAAGCCGTGAGACTTCAAGGAAAAATTGTTACGTTCACACAGAAGCCAAACGAAACTCTATATGAAACGTGGACAAGATTTGGAAAGTTATTAAGAGGATGTCCGCAACATGGTTTAGACACTTGTCAAATAGTACAAATATTCTACCAAGGATGAGACATCACTACAAGGAAAGACATCGATATAGCAGCTGGTGGTTCTATTATGAAGAAAACCGCAACTGATGCTTATAAAATTATTGATAACACTGCTTCCCACTCACATGAGTGGCACCAAGAAAAAGATATCGTTAGATCATCTAAAGCAGCTAGAGCCGATTCTAGCCATGACTTAGATTCCATTTCCTTAAAAATAGATGCTGTCGAGAGACGAATGGAAAAGATGACTAAAGATATCCACTCAATACGAATTAGTTGTAAGCAGTGTGGAGGACCACATTTGACAAAAGATTGTCTCAGTATTGAACTAACAATAGAACAAAGAGAGAATGTTTCATACATAAACCAAAGGCCTGGAAATAATTATCAGAATAATTATCAACCGCCAAGACCGATCTACAATCAAAATCAGAATTATAACCGAAATGTTCCATACAACAACCAACAAGGTCCTAGCAATCAACAAGTATCCAATAATACTTACAATCAGCAAAGACCTAATTTTCAAAACAAACCACCACAAACCGATGATAAAAAGCCAAATTTAGAAGATATGATGTCGAAGCTAGTTGATTCTCAAACTCAGTTTTTCACATCTCAGAAACAAACGAATGAACAAAATGCTCAAGCATTTAGAAATCAACAAGCTTCTATTCAAAATCTAGAACAAGAAGTAAGCAACCTAGCAAGGTTGATAGGTGAAAGAAAACCGGGAAGTCTACCAAGTGATACAAATGCTAACCCCCGGAATGAAACAGCTAAAGCCATTACCACGAGAAGTGGTATTACACTTAAACCACCTGAAATACCTGTAATTTCTGATGAAGCTATTCCTACTCCACAAGAACCACAACCTGAACAAGATAAGGAAAAAGAACCGGTAGTTGAAAAGGTTAATGAAGATAACACAGTTAAGGCAAAACCTTATGTTAAACCATACCAACCACCACTTCCTTACCCGAGTAAAATGAGAAAAGAGAGACTTGAATCTGAGCAATCCAAATTCTTGGATATGTTTAAACAGATAAATGTAAATCTTCCTTTCATTGATATGATTTCAGAAATGCCTAGATATGCTAAATTTTTGAAAGATCTAATCACAAATAGAAATAAAATGGAAGAACTCTCGGCTGTTACTATGAATGCTAATTGTTCTGCTGTGCTGTTGAATAAGATACCAGTAAAATTATCAGATCCAGGAAGTTTCACAATTCTATGTTTTCTGGGTAGTCTTAGTTCAATAGAAACATTGGCAGATTTAGGTGCTAGTATAAATTTAATGCCATATTCACTATACGCTAAACTAGACCTTGGAGAATTGAAACCAACAAGAATAAGTATACAACTAGCCGATCGATCAGTAAAATATCCTAGAAGGATAATGGAGAACATGCTAGTTAAAGTTGGTACTTTAGTATTTCCAGTAGATTTTGTTATTCTAGACATGGAAGAAGATTCTCGAGTACCTCTCATATTAGGAAGACCATTCTTAAACACGGCTAAAGCAATGATAGACGTGTTCGGTAAGAAATTGACCCTAAGTATAGAGGACGAGAGTGTTACCTTTTCAGTTGATAGAGCCATGCAACAACCACAATCTGCAGATGATACATGTTATTATATTCAAACTATAGAATCACATGCAGAATTGTTAGAAGAATTTCCAGAATTACAAGGAACAGGAGAATGTTCTTTAGGAGAAGGAACTGAACCAATTAATGAAACTGAAATGTTAGCTACACTTATGGCTAATGGGTATGAACCAACAACAGAAGAAATTCAAATGCTAAAAGAAGAAAACAGATATCGATATAAATCATCGATAGAAGAACCACCGACATTAGAGTTAAAGCCACTTTCAAACCATTTGGAATATGCTTATTTACATGGTGAATATGAATTACCTGTAATAATATCGTCTTCTCTTACTGAAAATGAAAAATCTCAACTCATTTCTGTGCTAAAAGCTCATAAACCAGCTATTGCATGGAAGATTCATGATATAAAGGGAATAAGTCCTTCGTATTGCACACATAAAATCCTTATGGAAGAAGGTCATAAAACGTATGTGCAATGTCAACGAAGACTAAATCCTAACATTCAAGATGTTGTTAAGAAAGAAACTATTAAACTGCTAGATGCAGGTTTAATTTATCCAATTTTTGATAGTCCATGGGTAAGCCCAGTTCAATGCGTGCCTAAGAAGGGTGGAATGACTGTCATCACAAATGAGAAAAATGAGCTTATTCCTACTAGGACTGTAACAGGATGGCGTGTTTGTATTGATTATAGAAAATTAAATGACGCCACCAGAAAAGATTACTTTCCCTTACCTTTTATTGATCAAATGTTGGAAAGATTAGCCGGAAATAGTTACTATTGTTTTCTTGATGGTTTTTTCGGATACTTTCAAATTCCAATAGCACCCGAGGACCAAGAGAAAACCACGTTCACATGCCCTTATGGTACTTTTGCTTACAAACGCATGCCATTTGGACTTTGCAACACCCCTGCAACTTTTCAAAGGTGCATGATGGCAATCTTTCACGACATGATAGAAGAATGCATGGAAGTTTTCATGGATGACTTTTCAGTCTTCGGTGATACTTTTGAAACATGTCTAGTTAATCTTGAACGAATGCTTATTAGATGCGAACAATCAAATTTAGTACTTAATTGGGAGAAATACCATTTCATGGTTAAAGAAGGCATCGTTCTTGGACATAAAATCTCAAAGGAAGGAATTGAAGTGGATAGAGCTAAAGTAGATGTAATTGCTAAACTTCCACATCCCACCAATGTTCGAAGAGTTAGGAGTTTTCTAGGGCATGCCGGTTTTTACCGACGTTTTATAAAATATTTTTCTAAAATTGCCACTCCTATGAATAAACTCCTAGAAAAGGATGCTCCATTCATCTTTTCAGATGAATGTATCAAATCTTTTAATATTCTTAAAGAAAAACTCACTAATGCGCCGATCATGATAACTCCAAATTGGAATCTACCGTTTGAACTCATGTGCGATGCAAGTGATTTTGCGATGGGAGTCGTTTTAGGACAAAGGATTGAAAAACAATTTCAACCTATATATTATGCTAGTAAGACGTTACAAGGAGCACAAAAAAACTATACAACTACTAAAAAAGAACTCCTTGCTATTGTCTTTGCTTTTGACAAATTTCGTTCATATCTTGTTCTAGCTAAAACGGTGGTCTATACCGACCATTCTGCTCTTAGATACCTATTTTCAAAACAAGATGCCAAACCAAGATTAATCCGTTGGATCTTACTCTTACAAGAGTTTGATATTGAAATCCGAGATAAAAAGGGAGCAGAAAATCTCGCCGTTGATCATCTTTCTCTTCTTGAAAATCCCGAATTAGAAGTTCTAAATGAATCGGCCATACAAGACAACTTTCCTGATGAATATCTATTGAAGATAGATTATAATGAAATTCCATGGTTTGCAGACTATGAAAACTACTTAGTATGTGGATTCCTTGAAAAAGGATTATCGTACCAAAAATGAAAGAAATTCTTTAGTGATATAAAACACTATTTCTGGGAAGATCCACATCTGTTTAAAAGTTGTCCCGATGGAATAATACGCCGATGTGTATTCGGAGATGAAGCTAGTCAAATCTTAAACCATTGTCACACAGGACCAACAGGAGGGCATTATGGGCCACAACTAACAGCAAGAAAAGTTTACGACGCTGGATTCTATTGGCCTACAATTTTCAAAGACGCATACCTTCTTTGCAAATCCTGTGATGCTTGTCAAAGGGCCGGAAAAATAAGTCAACATGATGAAATGCCACAAAATGTCATTCAAGTATATGAAGTATTTGACATTTGGGGTATTGACTTTATGGGTCCATTTCCAAAATCTCATAATAATCTCTACATTCTCATTGCCATTGATTATGTATCTAAATGGGCAGAAGCACAAGCTCTCCCAACTAACGATGCACGAGTTGTAGTCAATTTTTTAAAACGTCTTTTTGCAAGGTTCGGAACACCGAAAGCTTTAATAAGTGATAGGGGTACTCATTTTTGTAATAATCAACTTGAGAAAGTTCTCAAAAGATATGGAGTAACTCATAAAATCTCCACCGCTTATCATCCACAAACAAGTGGACAAGTTGAAAATACCAACCGAGCATTAAAACGTATTCTAGAGAAAACCGTAGGATCAAATCTGAAGGAATGGTCCATTAAATTGGTGTATGTACTCTGGGCTTTTAGAACAGCCTACAAAACTCCAATTAGAACCACACCTTTTAGACTCGTTTACGAAAAAGCATGTCATCTTCCAGTAGAAATTGAACACAAAGCATTTTGGGCTTTGAAGACATGTAATCTTGATTTACATGAAGCCGGACGTCTACGATTAAGTCAGTTAAACGAATTAGAAGAATTAAGACATGAAGCATACGAAAATTCGTTAATCTATAAGGAAAGAATGAAGAAATGGCATGATAAAAGAATCAGAAGTTCAAAAGAATTTAAAGAATGAGACAGAGTTCCTCTTTTCAATTCACGATTCAAGCTATTTCCTGGAAAATTGAAATCAAGATGGTCTGGACCATTCATAGTCAAAAGAGTTTTTCCATACGGAACAGTAGAATTAATAAATTCAAATGGGATTGAATTTAAGGTTAATGGTCACAGAGTTAAAAATTACATAGATAGTCCAATGGAAGTTAACAACGAAGTTAATCACAATTTCAACACCACAGCTAACTAAGTGTGGGGTGAATCAAGTCTTTAAAGGATAATATGTATTTCTATTAGAGTTAGATGTTCTGTTTTTGTGTAGTTCTCGAAAATGGAATCCGAATGGTCTTTCCCTAGCAGTCCCTAAAGAACTAGTCTTCTCCCCCCATTCTGAATTTTTATTTTTTTTTATAGGTTTTACGAGATGAAGACTTCCTGTGAATTAAACCATGGTCTAATGCTACACGCTTTAATTACTAAACGTAATAATGACACCCTTCCAAGTGAAATAGTATCATTAATCAGAGGTAAATTGGACGGAGTAAGAAAAGAATCCAGGAACGAAAATAATAAGTTACAGTTAGGTAAAGGAAAATCAAAATCCGTAGTGAAAAGAAGAGCACGACACCTTGAAAGACGTCACAAATGCGGAAAATGGTCACACGAAGGAAAATGCTCGACGAATCAGACATATTCCAATACCGAGTTTGTTACTTTATGCAGAGATGGACCGTTCATATGTTTAGAAGAAAAAACGTTGAATGCTCGAGGTTACGCCTATGTAGCTATGGAAAATCAATTAGTCCGACTATCTTATGAGTGGGCTAAAGCATATCACTAAGAATACTATCTCACAGGTAAGTATGTACAGTTTTTATTTTTATTTTTATTTTTAACCTTTTGATAATAAACGCTAATTTGTTCGCTATAAAGTATTAAATTGGTATTCGATAAAATTAGGTATGCGTGACCGAAATTATTGATATCATACAAAAATTTATTACATCACTGCGAAATTTACCGTTTATTCTTAAGGTATAAATATCTTTAATAAATCAACCCAAAATATTTCAGAAATTCGTCAGGAGTAAAACTAGGTAATATAGCCGAAATTACTTTACCGAAAAGAGGAGCGTATGTTTTTGATAATATTTGATTGATTAAAGTGGGATAAAAGACCAAAAAGATTTTTAATTTTATCTTTACTTTGTTTTTAAAATTAATATTAAAATAATATTGTAAACTTTTTAAATCAATATATTTAAAATTGTAAATATTTGAAAAATTAATATTTTTAATATAAGTTTGTATGTATAAAAACAAAAATATAATTTAAGTTTTGTGTGAATTTTTAATATGAATTTTTAATTTTATGCATTTTAAATTTAAGTTTGGTGTGAATTTAAAAACAAAAATTTACTTTATTTCGTTAAGTTAAAAATTTGATTTTTAAAATTCGTCCTGAGTTGAAGACTAGGTCGTTGAACCGAAATTGCTCTACCCGAGGGAGGGACGAGAACTTTTATTATCATTATTTTTAATCTTATTGAACTAAAGTATGCCCAAAAAAAAAACCTAAAAAAATCTTTACTTTTAAAACCGCGCTTTGAATTGACGAATTTTAAAATTTTGTCGAGGGACGGACTAGGACAACGATCCAAAACGCCCTCATCCTAAAAAGAAACAAATTTTTAAAATTTTATTAATTTTGTGTTTTATTAAGTATAAGATTTATATATATATATATATATATATATATATATATATATATATATATATATATATATATATATAAAAGGCCAAAGTACTGTACCCGGACCCCCATGCGATCGCATGGGTTTTGAACTTCAACTCCATGCGATCGCATGGAGCTGAATTTTTGGCCAGAATCAAAAAGGGCAGCGAGTCTATTCTTCACACAACAAACACACATATACACGAACATACACCCCAAAACCTCTCAATTTTCATCAAATTTTCACCAAGTTCAACCAAATTTCTTGCTACAATCCGCTCTAAACATGAAATTGTTCAGAAGTTTATCAAGAAAGGTAAAAATTACACTCCTAAACCTCTTTAAATTTGATTTTTAGTGTTCTTGAGCTATATTTTTTCTAATTTGATTTTGTTAGTTTCTATTGTAATTAGAATTAAATTGTTAGTATTTTATGCATGTATAACCTAGATTGATGCTATTTAACATGATTTGAAGCCAAAAACTTCAAAATTTTTGGAAATCTAGGATTTGTGTTCTTGAGCAATTTGGGGCTTTTTGATATAAACAGGTTATGGCCGATTTTTTTCATGAATTATTGCTAAATTGAGTAGTGTAACATGTTTAGGTAGTTAAATGATCCAAACATGATTTTGGGAGATTAAAGTGGACTTTTTAGGTGCAAAATTCATGAACTTGATTAATTTGATATAATTGCCATTTTAGACTTGTTTAATTGTTAGTAATGACTATTTTGACATGTTATTTGAGTTAAATGCTTATGAACTTTGTCTACATTTTCATATGTGCTTATTTGAAAAAGTATAGAATTGTAAAAATTATGAAAATGCATATAAGTTTAAGTTTGATTTAACATGTTATTGTGATTGTTTTAAATTATTATTTTGCTAACACTAATGCATATTTGGATGCACAAATTTTGTGTTTAATTTGTTTTGCAGAGAGCCGATACTGGAGGTTCATCATCATCATCATCTAGACGACCTGCTCCAGCTCCAGAACCAGAACCAGAAATGCAATATGAACCTGAACCAGAACAACAACAGGAACAACAACATCAGCCTGATCAACATGTACCTTATTATGATCCGCTACAGTTTGTTAATGAATTCATAATATTTCCGATGCATCCACCTGTAGAATACCCAACGATTCCTGAACACACATTGCATCCTAATCTGAGATTCGATAGACGATAGAGAGATTACCCGGCATATCAAAGTAATAAATTCAAATTAATAACGAAATATGTAGAGGTGCCTAGGGTAATTGATTGGAGTCCTTTGGAAAGGGTCCAACTTACTGACCGTGTTAGGGAGCATTTGATACAAAGGTATGGCAGTTCTTCTTTTACAGATTGGAAACGATTATTCACCATTCGTAGACCTGTATATAAGGAATGGTGTGTTGAGTTGATGAGTACTATAGCATTAAATGTAGATGTAGATAGATTAAATGATAGAAGTTTTCTTAGGTTTATACTTGGCGGTAGGATGTACAGGATGTCCATGCTGGACATGGCCAGGGCATTACAGATATATACGCCCGCTGAATTACTACTACCCGATTGTATGAATTTGATTTATCGTGATGAAAGGGTAGATAGGAATTTTGATGCGAACGCCGTTTGGAGGCGTATGTCTGATTATAATGTTTTTGGGCGGGGAGGAACACATACCTACTTACATATTAACAGAGCCGAGCTTCGTATAATTCATAGATTTTTGGCTAACTCGATTACAAAGAGAGGTCACAACAAGGAAAAATTGACCTTATTACCTAAAGTGTATTCGAGACCCAAGAGGCTTTGTTAATATCCCTTACTGTGTTGGTTTTTATTTATCTAAGATGGTTGGAGGAATACAGGAAGGGGGGATTATAGGAGGAGGTATTTTTGTTACTCTCATTGGAGAGTATTTAGGTGTAGATAAGAACCAAGGAGGTCCACTTTTGGAATGTAGGGAACAGGTTGAGCTTTTAGGATTGAGGGTTTATACGTTCTAAGGTATTGAAGAGTAGACGCAACCAGGCAATACCCTATGTAGGTAGTCATCCGCAGGTAGAAAGAGGATCAGACGAGGAGATGGAGGAAGCAGATGACGTTAGGGATGTCATTCGGGAGGCTATGACTGATGTCTACCAGTGTGTAGATCAGGTAGATATGACAAACGCGGAGAGATTTAGACGGATGGAGCAGTGGCAAGCCCGGAATGATTACGAGCATTCCAGGCAACGACAGCATGATAGATGGAACTATCATCAGCGTCAGATTTTGAGCTGGCTGTCACCTCAGGATCACTACGTTCTGACCCGACCCGCTTACTATCCTCAACACCAGCCCGATATGAGACCACCTTATACTCTCTACGACCCTAACCAGGCATACCAGTACACCTATCACCAACCATGGAACCCGGATGACGACATGAACTGGAACCCCTATCCAGATTGATTTAGTTCCGGTTGGTAATTTTTTTTCAATTTTTATTATTTCTGTTTATTTATGTTTAAACATAATATATTGTGATACTTTTATTGTAATGTTTAATATTTTTATTTGTTGTACTAATGTTTCATATTTGATTTGAAAGTGGGATTTTAAGTCCCATTTCAAATTGCCATGCTTGTTTATATTTGTATGTATGTATATTGTCAATTGTACAAAACAGGGTAAAACAGCGCATTTTCAAAGACTGGCATTAAGTTCAGCAAAAGCTAGTACTTTTGACGACAAAACGAAAAACAAATGTGATGTAACAACAAGACGGAATGAACAAATGATGTGCACCATTTATCATTCAACAAACAAACGCCAATATGTTTGGAAACTTTGGTAAAATTTAATCATTTTTCTACGCTAATCACCCTCAATAATTTAAATTATTACTGATTTCTTGCAAATGAGGGCATTGCAAGATCTTAAGTGTGGGAAGGGGTTAAATTCTTTCGGATTTTTAAAATTTTAAACTTATACACTTGGTTACCATTAAAAATACTAGTAAAGCAGTAGTTGTATTAGAATCTAGTGCTCTCTGATAATAAAGAACAGCCCTAGTCTTATATACTGACTACCCAATTCTAGTAAAAAATTTTAAAATTTTCAATTAAATGAACTCAAAATCATGTTTATACATATTTATGAACGATAAAACTAGGTGTTAAACACCAAAATTATTGTTACCTCAGAAAGGACATAAATTGAGAAACAAACCAAAATGTTAGAATTCATTTAAAATGGAATAGAGGACAATAAAAAGGCAAAGAAAGGAAAATAAAAGCCAAGTGTGGGAAAACTTTACCAAGTTATTTAAAACATAAGTCACATATTTTTGTAACAAATAACTAAAGATACTTTTGCTTTAGACTAATCTAAACAGTTTTACCCGATTTACTGTAATATATTTGAAAGAAAAGATGGATCTACACGATGAATCAATTCCATCATTAAAAGGAAGTAAAGTCTTTCGAAAAAGAAACGCGCTTCTTGATTTAGGTCATGAAGTTGTCGTCCAGACCAGCTGTAGGTTGATGAAAAATCTAGAAAAGTCATCTCTAAAATCAGCGGGAAATCCACGGACCTCAGTATCAAACAGGGTCGCCAAGTGGTCAGACTTATCCTAACCATGAGAGGATCTGTCTTGTAAAATGGGGAGGACGCCGTGCAAATTAGCTGGATAAGACTAATGAATCAGATCTCCAGAAAGGATAATCTCCTTAAAAGATCAAAAATCAGCTTTTAAGACTGAAATTACTCAATCCTAGAGATTGACTTTTAAAGATTGAGAATTACAAACTCGTGGAATTCGATGATATCTAAACTCGAGCTTGAACGAAAAAATATTTTGATCAAAATTACAAACCGATTTGTTTTCTGAAAACCCATTTTTAATGCGTTCATTACCATTTAACGTAAAATCCTAGGAATTCACCTGGAATTCATTAAGGTCAACTGAACCAAATCGGGTGTCAACCGTAAGAACGGTGGTTGCATAGCATGGTCAAAGACAGGACCTTGTGCCAGACCGGAAAATTATAAGGGTGAGCTTTACTATTGCTCCTACCAAGGATAGTAATTGCATCCGACACGTTATAGACCATAATTAAAAGCATGTCAGGGACATTGCCTTAACAGTTGCTTGTTCAACGCTTTTCTTTACAACCGGACGGTAGTTTACCGAAAGGTAATATACGGAACAAGTATACTGGACGTGTTGCTTTCCTAATACAAGGTTAGCAAGTGGGTGACACAAAACCACAAGTTTTGAGCTAAAATTTTCAAATCTGAAAGACACCAAACCCACAAAAACATTTCGCAAACACCGGTGAAGGGTTATTCCGGAAAACTTATCTAGGGTAAAAGCTAGATTTAATTTTCAAAAGATCAAATGTTTTTATAAAGATCCAATTTCCTTAAGGATCTAAATTTTTATAGTCATGTGGGACTGTAAACCACATCGTTACTACCATTGTTTATACCGCCGTATAGAAATCACTGATGTACAAAGTGTGAAGAATAAAGAAGTGATTCTAGTATTTTTATTTCAAGACTATATTGCTTGAGGACAAACAACGCTCAAGTGTGAGAATATTTGATAATGCTAAAAACGAATATATATTTCATAGCATTATCCTTCAAGAAAGACAAGCTTTTAGTTGCAATTGTTCTATTTACAAGTGATATTCGTTTAAATAATAAAAGGTGAAGACAAAAGACAGATTCGATGAATTGAAGACGCAAACGACCAAAAAGCTCAAAAGTACAAAATACAATCAAAGTGGTTCAAATTATTGATGAGAAACGTCTCAAAATTACAAGAGTACAAGACGCGAAACGCAAAATACAAGATATTAAATTGTACGCAAGGACGTTCGAAAATCCGGAACCGAGACATGAACCAACTATCAACGCGCGACGCAACGGAGCTAAAATTACAAGTCAACGGAGTACAAGAATATAATATAATATATATTTAATTATATTTAATTATATATATTATATTATATAATAAATAAATAAGCAGCCCACGTTTTTAAAGACTTTTGAGCTCTCCCAGCTGGCCATGCGATCGCATGGCCTGGAAGAACAAAAACTATGCGATCGCATGGCCCTGAAATCTAGGCGACACCCTATAAATTTCGTAGTTTTTGGTTGATCTTTTACCATATATCCATCCATCTCTCTATCTATAAACGTGTATATATATATATATATATATATATATATTTATATTTTAATTTTAATTTTAATTTTAAATTCTAATAATAAGGGTATGTTAGCGAATGTTGTAAGGGTGTAAGTCAAAATTCTGTCCGTGTAACGCTACGCTATTTTTAATCACTGTAAGTTATGGTTAATGTTATTTTTAAGTTAATGTCTCGTAGCTAAATTATTATTATGCTTATTTAAGACGAAGTAATCATGATGTTGGGCTAAAATATTTAAAATTAGGTAATTGGGCTTTGTACCATAATTGGGGTTTGGATAAAAGAACGACACTTGTGGAAATTAGACTATGGGCTATTAATGGGTTTTATATTAACTAAACGATACCTCGTTAAATTAATATATAGACTTATAATTTGACGTATTTATATATAACCACATACGCTTGACTGGGTACGGTGGGCGGGATATCTATAAATACCAATAATTGTTCATTTTACCGGACACGGAACTAGATTAATAGTTAATAGACTTGTTGAAACAGGGGTGGATTACATTCAAGGGTAATTGGTGTAATTGTTAACAAAGTAGTAAAACCTTGGTTTACACGCAGTCGATAACCTGGTGTATTCATTAAACAAAGTATTAAAACCTTGTTACAATTCGAATCCCCAATTAGTTGGAATATTTGACTTCGGGAATAAGAATAATTTGACGAAGACTTTCGCACTTTATATTTATGCCTGATGGACTATTATGGACAAATCCGTTTGGACATATCGAATAATCCAGGACAAAGGACAATTAACCCATGGGAATAAACTAAAAACAACACGTCAAACATCATGATTACGGAAGTTTAAATAAGCATAATTCCTTTATTTTCATATTTAATTGCACTTCTAATTATCGCACTTTTATTTATTGTCTTTGTATTTGATTGCACTTTTAATTATCGTACTCTTTAATTATCGCAATTTTATTTTATCGCACTTTTATTTATCGTAATTTCATTATTGTTATTTACTTTACGCTTTAAATTAAGTTGTATTTATTTTTAATATTTTACATTAGGTTTTAACTGCGACTAAAGTTTTAAAATCGACAAACCGGTCATTAAACGGTAAAAACCCCCTTTTATAATAATACTAATATCACTTATATATATTTGTATTTTTATAAATTTAAAACTAATATAGCGTTAAGCTTGTTTAAGAGTTCCCTGTAGACGAACCGAACTTACTAAAAACTACACTACTGTACAATTAGGTACACTGCCTATAAGTGTTGTAGCAAGGTTTAGGTATATCCATTCTATAAATAAATAAATATCTTGTGTAAAATTGTATCGTATTTAATAGTATTTTGTTGTAAAAATAATACTATTTTATATATACCTCGCATAACATCAATGGTTCCCACATGTGTTAGGTGACTCACATGGGCTACTAAGAGCTGATCATTCTAGTGTATATACCAATAGTACATATATCTAAAAGCTGTGTATTGTACGAGTACGAATACGGGTGCATACGAGTAGAATTGTTGATGAAACTGAACGAGGATGTAATTGTAAGCATTTTTGTTAAGTAGAAGTATTTTGATAATTGTCTTGAAGTCTTTCAAAAGTGTATGAATACATATTAAAACACTACATGTATATACATTTTAACTGAGTCGTTAAGTCATCGTTAGTCGTTACATGTAAATGTTGATTTGAAACCTTTAAGTTAACGATCTTGTTAAATGTTGTTAACCCAATGTTTATTATATCTAATGAGATGTTAAATTATTATATTGTTATGGTATTATGATATATTAATATATCTTAATATGATATATATACATTTAAATGTCGATACAACGATAATCGTTACATATATGTCTCGTTTCGAAATCATTAAGTTAGTAGTCTTGTTTTTACATATGTAGTTCATTGTTAATACACTTAATGACATGTTTACTTATCATTTATCATGATTAAACATAGTGTATCAATATCTTAATATGATTCATATGTATTTAGTAAGAAGTTGTTATAACGATAATCGTTATATATATCGTTTCGAGTTTCTTAATTCAATAAACTCAATTTTATGTATATAACTCAATGGTAAAATACCTAATGAGATACTTACTTATCATAATATCATGTTAACTATATATATAATCATATATATGTCATCATATAGTTTTTACAAGTTTTAACGTTCGTGAATCACCGGTCAACCTGGGTGGTCAAATGTCTATATGAAACCTATTTCAATTAATCAAGTCTTAACAAGTTTGATTGCTTAACATGTTGGAAACACTTAATCATGTAAATAAAAATTTCATTTAATATATATATAAACATGGAAAAGTTCGGGTCACTACAGTACCTACCCGTTAAATAAATTTCGTCCCAAAATTTTAAGCAGTTGGAGGTGTTGACGTATCTTCTGGAAATAAATGCGGGTATTTCTTCTTCATCTGATCTTCTCGTTCCCAGGTGAACTCGGGTCCTCTACGAGCATTCCATCGAACCATAACAATTGGTATCTTGTTTTGCTTAAGTCTTTTAACCTCACGATCCATTATTTCGACGGGTTCTTCGATGAATTGAAGTTTTTCGTTGATTTGGATTTCATATAACGGAATAGTGAGATCTTCTTTAGCAAAACATTTCTTCAAATTCGAGACGTGGAAAGTGTTATGTACAGCTGCGAGTTGTTGAGGTAACTCAAGTCGGTAAGCTACTGGTCCGACACGATCAATAATCTTGAATGGTCCAATATACCTTGGATTTAATTTCCCTCGTTTACCAAATCGAACAATGCCTTTCCAAGGTGCAACTTTAAGCATGACCATCTCTCCAATTTCAAATTCTATATCTTTTCTTTTAATGTCAGTGTAGCTCTTTTGTCGACTTTGGGCGGTTTTCAACCGTTGTTGAATTTGGATTATCTTCTCGGTAGTTTCTTGTATTATCTCCGAACCCGTAATCTGTCTATCCCCCACTTCACTCCAACAAATCGGAGACCTGCACTTTCTACCATAAAGTGCTTTAAACGGCGCCATCTCAATGCTTGAATGGTAGCTGTTGTTGTAGGAAAATTCTGCTAACGGTAGATGTCGATCCCAACTATTTCTGAAATCAATAACACATGCTCGTAGCATGTCTTCAAGTGTTTGTGTTGTCCTTTCACTCTGCCCATCAGTTTGTGGATGATAGGCAGTACTCATGTCTAGACGAGTTCCTAATGCTTGCTGTAATGTCTGCCAGAATCTTGAAATAAATCTGCCATCCCTATCAGAGATAATAGAGATTGGTATTCCATGTCTGGAGATGACTTCCTTCAAATACATTCGTGCTAACTTCGCCATCTTGTCCTCTTCTCTTATTGGTAGGAAGTGTACTGATTTGGTGAGACGATCAACTATTACCCAAATAGTATCAAAACCACTTGCAGTCCTTGACAATTTAGTGATGAAATCCATGGTAATGTTTTCCCATTTCCATTCCGGGATTTCGGGTTGTTGAAGTAGACCTGATGGTTTCTGATGCTCAGCTTTGACCTTAGAACACGTCAAACATTCTCCTACGTATTTAGCAACATCGGCTTTCATACCCGGCCACCAAAAATGTTTCTTGAGATCCTTGTACATCTTCCCCGTTCCAGGATGTATTGAGTATCTGGTTTTATGAGCTTCTCTAAGTACCATTTCTCTCATATCTCCAAATTTTGGTACCCAAATCCTTTCAGCCCTATACCGGGTTCCGTCTTCCCGAATATTAAGATGCTTCTCCGATCCTTTGGGTATTTCATCCTTTAAATTTCCCTCTTTTAAAACTCCTTGTTGCGCCTCCTTTATTTGAGTAGTAAGGTTATTGTGAATCATTATATTCATAGATTTTACTCGATTGGGTTCTCTGTCCTTCCTGCTCAAGGCGTCGGCTACCACATTTGCCTTTCCCGGGTGGTAACGAATCTCAAAGTCGTAATCATTCAACAATTCAATCCACCTATGCTGCCTCATATTCAGTTGTTTCTGATTAAATATGTGTTGAAGACTTTTGTTGTCAGTATATATAATACTTTTGACCCTATATAAGTAGTGCCTCCAAGTCTTTAATGCAAAAACAACCGCGCCTAATTCCAAATCATGCATCGTATAATTTTGTTCGTGAATCTTCAATTGTCTAGACGCATAAGCAATTACTTTCGTTCGTTGCATTAATACACAACCGAGACCTTGCTTTGAGGTGTCACAATATATCACAAAATCATCATTCCCTTCAGGTAATGACAATATAGGTGCCGTAGTTAACTTTTTCTTCAATAACTGAAACGCTTTCTCTTGTTCATCCTTCCATTCAAATTTCTTCCCTTTATGCGTTAATGCAGTCAAGGTTTTTGCTATTCTGGAAAAGTCTTGGATGAATCTTCTGTAGTAACCAGCTAGTCCTAAAAATTGGCGTATGTGTTTCGGAGTTTTCGGGGTTTCCCACTTTTCAACGGTTTCAATCTTTGCTGGATCCACCTGAATACCTTCTTTGTTCACTATGTGACTGAGGAATTGAACTTCTTCCAACCAAAATGCACACTTTGAAAACTTAGCGTACAGTTTTTCTTTCCTTAACAACTCTAGCACTTTTCTCAAGTGTTCTTCGTGCTCTTGATCATTCTTCGAGTAAATAAGTATGTCATCGATGAAAACAATGAAAAACTTGTCAAGATATGGCCCACACACTTGGTTTATGAGGTCCATGAACACAGCTGGTGTTAGTCAATCCAAATGGCATAACCATAAACTCATAATGACAGTAACGCATCCTAAAAGCAGTCTTTGGAATATCATCCTCCTTCACCCGCATTTGATGATATCCAGAACGTAAATCGATCTTCGAATAAACAGAAGAGCCTTGTAGTTGATCAAATAAGTCGTCGATTCTCGGTAATGGGTAGCGGTTCTTGATGGTAAGTTTGTTCAACTCTCGGTAGTCGATACACAACCTGAATGTACCATCTTTCTTCTTGACAAATAGAACAGGAGCTCCCCACGATGATGTGCTTGGTCGAATGAAACCACGCTCTAAAAGTTCTTGTAATTGGCTCTGAAGTTCCTTCATTTCGCTAGGTGCGAGTCTGTATGGAGCACGAGCTATTGGTGCAGCTCCCGGTACAAGGTCTATTTGAAATTCAACGGATCGGTGTGGAGGTAGTCCCGGTAATTCTTTCGGAAATACATCGGGAAATTCTTTTGCGACGGGAATATCATTGATGTTCTTTTCTTCGGAATTGACTTTCTCTACGTGTGCTAGCACAGCATAGCAACCTTTTCTTATTAGTTTTTGTGCCTTCAGGTTACTAATAAGATTTAACTTTGCGTTGCTCTTTTCTCCGTACACCATTAAGGGTTTTCCTTTTTCTCGTATAATGCGAATTGCATTTTTGTAACAAACGATCTCTGCTTTCACTTCTTTCAACCAGTCCATACCGATTATCACATCAAAACTCCCTAACTCTACTGGTATCAAGTCAATCTTAAATGTTTCGCTAACCAGTTTAATTTCTCGATTCCAACATATATTATCTGCTGAAATTAATTTACCATATGCTAATTCGAGTAAAAATTTACTATCCAAAGGCGTCAATGGGCAACTTAATTTAGCACAAAATTCTCTACTCATATAGCTTCTATCCGCACCCGAATCAAATAAAACATAAGCGGATTTATCGTCAATAAGAAACATACTCGTAACAAGCTCCGGGTCTTCCTGTGCTTCTGCCACATTTATATTGAAAACTCTTCCACGGCCCTGCCCATTAGTATTCCCTTGATTCGGGCAATTTCTAATAATGTGGCCCAGTTTTCCACATTTATAACAAACAGCGTTGGTATTACTTGCTCCGACACTATTCGTTTCGGCATTACTTGTTTCGGCATTATTTGCTCCCTTAGTTCTGTTAAACTTTGGTCCGTAGACCTCACACTTTGTCGCGCTATGACCATTTCTTTTACACCTGTTGCAAAATGTCATGCAAAACCCCTGGTGATTTTCTTCACACCTATGACATGGCGGTTTTTGGTTTTTGTTGCCGTTGTTGTTATTGAGGTTGTTGTTGGGATTGTTATTGTTGTTGAAACGGTTGTTGTAGTTGTTGTTGTTGTTGTTGGGATGTTTGTTGTAGTTATTATTAGGATTGCGGTTATTGTTGCGATTATTGTTGCGGTTGTTGGGATAGTTGTTGCGATTGTGGTTGTAATTGTTATTGTTGTTGTACTGGTGACTCTTGTCACCGTTTTCCTCCCACTTCCTCTTGAATTGTTTCGTGTTGGCTTCTTCGGCCGCCTGCTCTTTAATTCTTCCCTCAATCTGATTTATGAGTTTATGAGCCATTCGACTTGCCTTCTGTATAGAAGCGGGCTCGTGTGAACTTACATCTTCTTGAATCCTTACTGGTAACCCTTTTACAAACGCGTCGATCTTGATAATGCTAAAAACGAACATATATTTCATAGCATTATCCCTCAAGAAAGACAAGCTTTTAGTTGCAACTGTTCTATTTACAAGTGATATTCGTTTAAATAATAAAAGGTGAAGACAAAAGACAGATTCGACAAATTGAAGACGCAAATGACCAAAAAGCTCAAAAGTACAAAATACAATCAAAGAGGTTCCAATTATTGATAAGAAACGTCTCAAAATTACAACAGTACAAGATTCAAAACGCAAAGTACAAGATATTAAATTATTCGCAAGGACGTTCGAAAATCCGGAACCGGGACATGAGTCAACTCTCAACGCTCGACGCAACGGACTAAAAATTACAAGTCAACTATGCACATAAATATAATATAATATATAATTAATTCTTAAAATTAATATATATATTATATTATATTTAATAAACGTCGGCAAATTAAAAGACAAAATGCTGTGAGCTGGTTTTACGAACTCCGCGAGTTGCGGAGTTTGAAGAAGAAAAGGGCCGCGAGTCGCGGAGCCCCAAAGTTTGAAAATCCCTATAAAAGCCAGCGCAATTCGACGTAAAAAAAATCCATAATCTATCTCTCTCTCAATATATACGTAAATATATATATATATATATATATATATATATATATATATATATATATATATATATATATATATATATATAATTTATATTTTAATTTTAATTTTAATTTTAAATCCTAATAATAAGGGTATGTTAGCAAATGTTGTAAGGGTGTAAGTCGAAATTCTGTCCGTGTAACGCTACGCTATTTTTAATCATTGTAAGTTATGTTTATATTATTTTCATTAATGTCTCGTAGCTAAGTTATTATTATGCTTATTTAAATCGAAGTAATCATGATGTTGGGCTAATTACTAAAATTGGTTAATTGGGCTTTGTACCATAATTGGGGTTTGGATAAAAGAACGACACTTGTGGAAATTAGACTATCGGCTATTAATGGGTTTTATATTAACTAAACAATACCTTGTTAATTTAATATACAAACTTATAATTCGACGTATTTATATATAACCACATACGCTTGACTGGGTACGGTGGGCGGGATATCTATAAATACCAATAATTATTCATTTTACCGGATACGGAACTGGATTAATAGTTAATAGACTTGTTGAAACAGGGGTGAATTACATTCAAGGGTAATTGGTGTAATTGTTAACAAAGTAGTAAAACCTTGGTTTACACGCAGTCGATAACCTGGTGTATTCATTAAACAAAGTATTAAAACCTTGTTACAATTCGAATCCCCAATTAGTTGGAATATTTGACTTCGGGAATAAGAATAATTTGACGAAGGCTTTCACTCTTTATATTTATGACTGATGGACTATTATGGACAAATCCGTATGGACATATTAAATAATCCAGGACAAAGAACAATTAACCCATGGGCATAAAACTAAAATCAACACGTCAAACATCATGATTATGGAAGTTTAAATAAGCATAATTCTTTTATTTCATATTTAATTTCCTTTATTTTATATTTAATTATACTTCTAATTATCGCACTTTTATTTATTCTTATTGTATTGAATTGCACTTTTAATTATCGCATTTTTTAATTATCGCAAGTTTATTTTATCGCACTTTTATTTATTGCAATTTCATTATCGTTATTTATTTTACGTTTTAAATTAAGTCTTTTATTTATTTAATATTTTACATTTGGTTTTAACTGCGACTAAAGTTTTTTAAAATCGACAAACCGGTCATTAAACGGTAAACCCCCCCCCCCCTCTTTATAAGAATAATATTACTTATATATATTTGTATTTTTATAAATTAAAACTAATATAGCGTTAAGCTTTGTTTAAAAGATTCCCTGTGGAACGAACCGGACTTACTAAAAACTACACTACTGTACGATTAGGTACACTGCCTATAAGTGTTGTAGCAAGGTTTAAGTATATCCATTCTATAAATAAATAAATATCTTGTGTAAATTTGTATCGTATTTAATAGTATTTCCTTGTAAAATCTAATAGTATTTTATACCTCTTAGCTTTGACATCAAGTATTTTTGGCGCCGCTGCCGGGGAACCTTAAAATCTAGCTTAAAAGCCGGAAGCGCAACGCTATATATAAAAAAAAATTATTTTAAGTTTACTTTTATTAAAAAATTACGCTTTCGTAAAAATACGTTTTAAAAATCCAAAAATATAAAAAGAAAAACAAAAATATAAATATTTTTAAGAGTTTGTTAAATATTTAAGTTTTATAAAGTTTCTTTATTTTTATTTTATAAAAATATAAGTTTTATTTAAATATTTTGTTTTTATTTAAAACATAAAAAAATTTAAAACCGAAAAAAAAAATATTAACTTATTTTTAAGATTTTTATTTTTAATAAGTATTTTTATTTTAAGTTTTTGAAATATATTTTATATAAATTATATATCTATTATTTTATCAAATTATTATAAAAAAATTAACTGGGCCAGATTAAAATCGAAGCCCGAAGCATATTTTAATTATAAAACGAAACTGGGCCGAACTGTTTCAGCCCAATCGGAGCCCAGTATTATCAAACCCCGCGACTTGCGGAGTTTTCCAGCTGGGAGTACCGCTACTCGCGGAGTTCTCTCTGACAGGCCACAGGAAGCCCTAATCTTGCATTAATTACGGAGTATATTTTAATTTTTATTAATAAAACCCTAATTAGGGTTTGATTAGTTAATTAATATTAATTTATTTATTTTTATTTACTTAATTTGTAATATTAAGTTTATTTAGTTTTATTAATATATAAAAATTAATAGTTTTATAAAATAAATATTATAAAAATAATATTTTTATAAAAATTGTACTTTTTACAACTTTTAGTATATTTTTATATTTTGTCCCTTTTAATTGTTTTAGCGTAACTTTTGTATTTTTCGCTCATATTTAGTTTTAAATATAGTTTTTGCCATAGTTATTTTTATTTCTAGATTTTTAGGCTTTGCCGTAAAATCCCTTAAGTGCTTTCTCTTTAGACTAAGATCTAAGTGCTTTAGAATTTTGCGACGCCTTTTTAAGTTTTAGTACCTTTTTAAGTTATTGCCATTTGGGATATAGTTTTCCTTGTAAGTTTTAAATATTTTTAGACGCAACTTTTAATTTTTAAGTTTTTAGTTTCTTTTTAAGTTTCAACGCGCTACTTTCTTATTTTTATTTTTCGACGCCTTTTACCTATGTATCAATTATCACTCCAATTAGTAATCTCAATTTGCAATTGTAATTTTAAGTTAGTGATAGTAATAAGGTTGGGTTAGTCGAGTATTTTTAAGTTCTATAGTCACTCTTTTTCTTTCTTATTTTTCGACGCCTTTTATTTTTCAACCATTTTCTTTTTCGACTTTTTTCGACGCGCTCTTTTTCTTCCTTATTTCTCGCCATTCTAGTTTTAGGACATAGATTTTTATTCTACTTCTTATCTAAATTTCTTAAAATTACGAAAATTTATTTTAAGTCGTTAAATTGATAGACATAAAAATTTTCTGGTTCGTAGTAATAGTTGGATTTGTACGTGGACCGGGTTATTGGAGCCAAACAGTACTCAATTATATTGAGACCAAACGAATCATGCCCCTCTGCTACATCTTTTGGCTATTCGAAACGTGGGAAAAATCAGAAAAGTCTATTAATTGGATAACTTATATAATTTTTCTTTCCTTTTAAAAACTAATAGGATATTCAGTGAATGCACCGAGCAAGACGTTCGCCACCTTTTGTACGTTCACCACCTGTAACTAGATCAAGACATTTAGCAAATATTACCGCCGTTGATTTTTCTTTAGAATCGTCATCCAGTCGACCAAGTACTCCAATTCAAATTTCCGATAATCCGTTTTTTGAACCCGACCTCACAATTGAGAATTCGGAGAATATTCAGGGACAATTCATAGATCCTGAACCATTAATTTTTCCTCCGAAACCACCAATCATTCAAACAGAGATTGTTGAGGAATGAACCATTAAATCAGAATCCTCTAGTGATTCAGATTCAACAAATTCAATTATGGAAGTAACAGAGCCTTTAAGTATGGAAGACCGAATGAGAGCTAAACGCACTGGCCAAGGTCACGCAATTACTCATCCAGACATTAATGCGCCAGATTATGAAATCAAAGGACAAATTCTACATATGGTGACTAATCAATGCCAATTTAGTGGTGCGCCGAAGGAAGATCCAAATGAACATCTTCGTACCTTTAATAGGATCTGCACACTATTTAAAATCCGAGAAGTTGAAGATGAACAGATATATGTCATGTTATTTCCCTGGACTTTAAAGGGAGAAGCCAAAGATTGGTTGGAATCGTTACCTGAAGGGGCGATTGACACATGGGACGTTTTAGTTGAAAAATTTCTTAAACAATTCTTTCCTGCATCTAAAGCCGTAAGACTTCAAGGAGAAATTGTTACGTTCACACAGAAACCGAATGAAACACTATATGAGGTGTGGACAAGATTTGGAAAGTTATTAAGAGGATGTTCGCAACATGGTTTAGACACCTGTCAAATAGTACAAATATTCTGCCAAGGATGCGACATCACTACAAGGAAAGACATCGATATAGCAGCTGGTGGTTCTATTATAAAGAAAACAGAAACTGATGCTTACAAAATTATTGATAACAATGCTTTCCACTCACATGAGTGGCACCAAGAAAAAGATATTGTTAGATCATCTAAAGCAGCTAGAGCCGATTCTAGCCATGACTTAGATTCCATTTCCGCAAAGATAGATGCTGTCGAGAGACGAATGGAAAAGATGACTAAAGATATCCACTCAATACGAATTAGTTGTGAGCAGTGTGGAGGACCACATTTGACAAAAGATTGTCTTATTATTGAGCTAACGATGGAACAAAGAGAGAATATTTCATACATAAACCAAAGGCCTGGAAATAATTATCAGAATAATTATCAATCGCCAAGACCAATTTACAATCAAAACCAGAATTATAACCAAAATATTCCATACAACAACCAACAAGGTCCTAGCAATCAACAAGTATCCAATAATACTTACAATCAGCAAAGACCTAATTTTCAAAACAAACCACCACAAACCGATGATAAAAAGCCGAATTTAGAAGATATGATGACGAAGCTAGTTGAAACTCAAACGCAGTTTTTCACATCTCAGAAACAAACCAATGAACAAAATGCTCAAGCATTTAGAAATCAACAAGCTTCTATTCAAAATTTGGAACAAGAAGTAAGTAACCTAGCAAGGTTAATAGGTGAAAGAAAATCGGGAAGTTTACCTAGTGATACAAATGCAAACCCCCTGAATGAAACAGCTAAAGCCATTACCACAAGAAGTGGTACAACACTTAAACCACCTGAAATACCTAAAATTTCTGATGAAGCTATTCCTACTCCATAAGAACCACAACCTGAACAAGATAAGGAAAAAGAACCGGTAGTTGAAAAGGTTAATGAAGATAACACAGTTAAGGCTAAACCTTATGTTAAACCATACCAACCACCACTTCCTTACCCGAGTAAAATGAAAAAAGAGAAACTTGAAGCCGAGCAATCTAAATTTTTGGATATGTTTAAACAGATAAATGTAAATCTTCCTTTCATTGATGTAATTTCAGGAATGCCTAGATATGCTAAATTTCTGAAAGATCTGATCACAAATAGAAAGAAAATGGAAGAACTCTCGGCCATTACTATGAATGCTAATTGTTCTGCAGTGCTGTTGAATAAGATACCAGAAAAACTATCTGATCCAGGAAGTTTCACAATTCCATGTTTTCTGGGTAGTCTTAGTTCAATAGAAGCATTGGCAGATTTAGGTGCTAGTATAAATTTAATGCCATATTCACTATACACTAAACTAGACCTTGGAGAATTGAAACCAACAAGAATAAGCATACAACTAGCCGATCGATCAATAAAATATCCTAGAGGGATAATGGAGAACATGCTAGTTAAAGTTGGTACTTTAGTATTTCCAGTAGATTTTGTTATTCTGGACATCGAAGAAGATTCTCAAGTTCCTCTCATATTAGGAAGACCATTCTTAAACACGGCTAAAGCAATGATAGACGTGTTTGGTAAGAAACTGACCCTAAGTATAGAGGACGAGAGTGTTATCTTTTCAGTTGATAGAGCAATGCAACAACCACAATCTGTAGATGATACATGTTATTATATTCAAACTATAGATTCACATGCAGAATTGTTAGAAGAATTTCCAGAATTACAAGGAACAGGAGAATGTTCTTTAGGAGAAGGGACTGAACCAATTGATGAAACTGAAATGTTAGCTACACTTATGGCTAATGGATATGAACCAACAACAGAAGAAATTCAAATGCTAAAAGAAGAAGACAGATATCGATACAAATCATCGATAGAAGAACCTCCGACATTAGAGTTAAAGCCACTTCCAAACCATTTGGAATACGCTTATTTACATGGTGAATCTGAATTACCTGTAATAATATCGTCTTCTCTTACTGAAAATGAAAAATCACAACTCATTTCTGTGTTGAAAGCTCATAAACCAGCTATTGCATGGAAGATTCATGATATTAAAGGAATAAGTCCTTCGTATTGCACACATAAAATCCTTATGGAAGAAGGTCATAAAACGTATGTGCAACGCCAACGAAGACTAAATCCTAATATGCAAGATGTAGTTAAGAAAGAAATTATTAAACTGCTAGATGCAAGTTTAATTTACCCAATTTCTGATAGTCCATGGGTAAGCCCAGTTCAATGCGTGCCTAAGAAGGGTGGCATGACTGTCATTACAAATGAGAAAAATGAGCTTATTCCTACTAGGACTGTAACAGGATGGCGTGTATGTATTGATTATAGAAAATTAAATGACGCCACCAGAAAAGATCACTTTCCCTTACCTTTTATTGATCAAATGTTGGAAAGATTAGCCGGAAATAGTTACTATTGTTTTCTTGATGGTTTTTCGGGATATTTTCAAATTCCAATAGCACCCGAAGACCAAGAGAAAACCACTTTCACGTGCCCTTATGGTACTTTTGCTTACAAACGCATGCCATTTGGACTTTGCAACGCCCCTGCAACCTTTCAAAGGTACATGATGGCGATTTTTCACGACATGATAGAAGAATGCATGGAAGTTTTCATGGATGACTTTTCAGTCTTCGGTGATACATTTGAATCATGTCTAGCTAATCTTGAACGAATGCTTATTAGATGCGAACAATCAAATCTAGTACTTAATTGGGAGAAATGCCATTTCATGGTTAAAGAAGGCATCGTTCTTGGACATAAAATTTCAAAGGAAGGAATTGAAGTGGATAGAGCTAAAGTAGATGTAATTCCTAAACTTCCACATCCCACCAATGTTAGAGGAGTTAGGAGTTTTCTAGGGCATGCCGGTTTTTACCGACGTTTCATAAAAGATTTTTCTAAAATTGCCACTCCTATGAATAAACTCCTAGAAAAGGATGCTCCATTCATCTTTTCAGATGAATGCATCAAATCTTTTAATATTCTTAAAGAGAAACTCACTAATGCGCCGATCATGATAACACCAAATTGGAATCTACTGTTTGAACTAATGTGCGATGCAAGTGATTTTGCAATGGGAACCATTTTAGGACAAAGGATTGAAAAACAATTTCAACCTATATATTATGCTAGTAAGATGTTACAAGGAGCACAAACAAATTATACAACTACTGAAAAAGAACTCCTTGCTATTGTCTTTGCTTTTGACAAATTTCGATCATATCTCGTTCTAGCTAAAACGGTAGTCTATACTGACCATTCTGCTCTTAGATACCTATTTTCGAAACAAGATGCCAAACCACGATTAATCCGTTGGATCTTACTCTTACAAGAATTCGATATTGAAATCCGAGATAAAAGAGGAGCAGAAAATCTCGCCGCTGATCATCTTTCTCGTCTTGAAAATCTCGAATTAGAAGTTCTAAATGAATCGGCCATACAAGACAACTTTCCTGATGAATATCTATTGAAGATAGATTATAATGAAATTCCATGGTTTGCAGACTATGCAAACTACTTAGTATGTGGATTCCTTGAAAAAGGATTATCATACCAAAAACGAAAAAAATTCTTCAGTGATATAAAACACTATTTCTGGGAAGATCCACATTTGTTTAAAAGTTGTCCCGATGGAATAATACACCGATGTGTATTCGGAGATGAAGCTAGTAAAATCTTAAACCATTGTCACACAGGACCAACAGGAGGGCATTATGGGCCTCAACTAACAGCAAGAAAAGTTTATAATGTTGGATTCTATTGGCCTACAATTTACAAAGACGCACACCTTCTTTGCAAATCCTGTTATGCTTGTCAAAGGGCCGGAAAAATAAGTCAACGTGATGAAATGCCACAAAATGTCATTCAAGTATGTGAAGTATTTGACATTTGGGGTATTGACTTTATGGGTCCATTTCCAAAATCTCATAATAATCTCTACATTCTCGTAGCCATTGATTATGTATCTAAATGGGCGGAAGCACAAGCTCTCCCAACTAACGATGCGCGAGTTGTAGTCAATTTTTTAAAACGTCTTTTTGCAAGGTTTGGAACACCGAAAGCTTTAATAAGTGATCGGGGAACTCATTTCTGTAACAATCAACTTGAGAAAGTTCTTAAAAGATATGGAGTAACTCATAAAATCTCCACCGCATATCATCCACAAACAAGTGGACAAGTTGAAAATACCAACCGAGCTTTAAAACGTATTCTAGAGAAAATCGTAGGATCAAATCAGAAGGAATGGTCCATTAAATTGGAGGATGCACTCTGGGCTTTTAGAACAGCCTACAAAACTCCAATTGGAACCACACCTTTTAGACTCGTTTACGGAAAAGCATGTCATCTTCCAGTAGAAATTGAACACAAAGCAGTTTGGGCTTTGAAGACATGTAATCTTGATTTACATGAAGCCGGACGTCTACGGTTAAGTCAATTAAATGAATTAGAAGAATTAAGACATGAAGCATATGAAAATTCCTTAATCTATAAGGAAAGAATGAAGAAATGGCATGATAAAAGAATCAGAAGTTCAAAAGAATTCAAAGAAGGAGACAGAGTTCTTCTTTTCAATTCAAGATTTAAGCTATTTCCTGGAAAATTGAAATCAAGATGGTCTGGACCATTCATAGTCAAAAGAGTTTTCCCATACGGAACGATAGAATTAATAAATTCAAATGGGATTGAATTTAAGGTTAATGGTCACAGAATTAAACATTACATACATGGTCCGATGGAAGTTGACAACGAAGTTAATCACAATTTCGATACCACAGCTAACTAAGTGTGGGGAGAATCAAGTCTTTTAAAGGATAATATGTATTTCTGTTTGTGATGACCCGGAAATTTCTGACCAAATTTAAACTTTATCTTTAAATGATTTAATGTTTCCGACACGATAAGCAAAGTCTATGAAGTTGAATCTTAAAATTTTAGAACTGTTTCATGTATTAAATTACATTTGACTGCTCTCGACGATTCATGAACAATTATATGTATGTATATATATATGTACAAGTAAAAACGACTTTCCTACCGTAAAACACTATTTGCTACAGTAAAATGACTTTCCTACCGTAAAACACTATTTGCTACAGTAAAACACAATTTGCTACAGTGAAACCGTATTTTGCTACATTGCTACAGTGAAAACGACTTTGCTACAGTAAATACTATTTGCTACGGTAAACACTATTTGCTATAGTAAAACACTATTTGCTACATTAAACACTATTTGCTACAGTAAACACTATTTGCTGCAGTAAAACACTATTTGATGTCGACGAACTAGCAAACAAAAACAGGATAAGGCGGCCATGCGATCGCATGGCAAAAACACTGAAAACTCATGCGATCGCATGAGGTACTGTAGCAGGCTACATACTATAAAAGCTCGATTCATTCCTCTGTATTATTATTATTATTATTATTATTATTATTATTATTATTATTATTATTAAGATTAATATTATTATTATTAATCTTATTATAATATTATTATTAGTAGTATATATACCTAAAATACTACGACGAGGTTATGAGCGTGTCACCTTCAAAATGGATTTTTGAGCGGGATAGAGCTAAGGAAATTATGGGTTATTGTCAAAGAGGTTATGGGTAATGTTTGAGGGTATATTTGTGAATCAAATCTAGTGTTTATCATCTCTGTTGCATCTACGTACTTTCCTACAATATTGAATCTCAATATTGATACGTAAGCACTCATATTTTATCTTTTATACATTAATTGTGTATCCATGTCTAGTGCTCGAGTATATATATATTTATGCATGCTTGTATGCTAAATTTTGTCATTAAATAGTTATGATGAATCACGAAGTAAATACATATATTACTGGTAAAAGGTATATGATATACATGTTTTTGGAAAGCTGGCGAAAAATCAATAATTTTTCATTTAGATATCGAATAATTTTGATGAACGGATTAAAAGATATGATCAACTGAATTATGATTAACGTTAATTGAAATTGCTTTTGAATCTACAATTAAGATTTAAACAACTTGTTTAAGAGATTGATAAATTAGATTTTTGAATATTACCAACCGAGTAAATGAATCCTTATATAAGGTATGTCTCGTTTTGTTGAACCATTGTCAAAATTGACTTTTTGAAACGACTTTGGATAACTTTTGTATGCCGATCTCGAGCATTAGGATTGTTATACACTATGACCTGACCTAGCTTGATAGACATTTATTGACCAACATATGTTCTCTAGGTTGAGATCTACGGTTATTTGATATTCCGAGTTTCGGTCACGTTTTGGTGAACAACTTTATGTGCTGCTAAGGTGAGTTTCATTGATCCCTTTTTAATTGCTTTTGCAATCTATATTTTTGGGCTGAGAATACATGCACTTTATTTTAAATGCAATGGATACAAGTACATACTAAATTCTACACTGAGTTTGAACCGAAAATCCCTTAGCTTTGGTAACTGTTAACTGCCAGTTATAAGAACTGGTGGGCGCGAGTAGTAGTATATGGATCCATAGGGCTTGATATCCCCGTCCGAGATAGAGCGCTAGCCTTTTAACGGACGTATGCTATTTGAGAAGCGTACACGTTGGTTTGCGTGTACTATTAAGATGATTATACAAAGGGTACAAATTATATATACGTTAAGTTTAGTTACCAGGGTGCTCAATCTTGTAGAATATTTTGATAAACGTTTCTGGATGAAACAACTGAAATCTTGTGATCCACCTTTATACACAGATTATGCGAAACATTAAAACTATGAACTCACCAACCTTTGTGTTGACACTTGTTAGCATGTTTATTCTCAGGTTTCCTAGAAGTCTTCCGCTGTTGCTTATATGTTAGACAAGCTATGTGCATGGAGTCTTACATGACATACTTTTCAAGGAAACGTTGCATTCACCAAATTATCACCATGTATCTTATTTTGACTGCATTGTCAACGGAAGTACTATTGTAAACTATTATTTACGGTGATTGTCTATATGTAGAAATCATCAGATGTCGAAAACCTTTGATTTAAATATTCATTTATGGTGTGCCTTTTCAAAAGAATGCAATGTTTACAAAACGTATCATATAGAGGTCAAATACCTCGCAATGAAATCAATGAATGATGTATTGTCCATATGGATTTGGAGCGATCGTCACACTGTTAGAGTTAGATTTTCTGTTTTCGTGTAGTTCTCGAAAATGGAACCCGAATGGTCTTTCCCTAGCAGACCCTAAAGAACTAGTCTTCTCCCCCCATTCTGAATATTTTATTTTTTTTTAGGTTTTTACGAAATGAAGACTTCCTGTGAACTAAACCATGGTCTAATGCTACACGCTTTGATCACTAAACGTAATAATGAAACACTTCCGAGTGAAATAGTATCATTAATCAGAGGTAAATTGGACGGAGTAAGAAAAGAATCCAGATGCGAAGATAATAAGTTACAATTTGGTAAAGGAAAATCAAAATCCGCAGTGAAAAGAAGAGCACGACACCTTGAAAAATGTCACAAATGCGAAAAATGGTCACACGAAGGTAAATGTTCAAATAATCAAACCTATTCAAACACCGAATTTGTTACTTTATGCAGAGATGGACCGTTCATATATTTATAAGAAAACACATTAAATGCTCGAGGTTACGCCTATGTAGCCATGGAAAATCAATTAGTCCGACTATCTTATGAGTGGGCTAGAGCATATCACTAAGAAATATATTTCACAGGTAAGTCTGTACAGTTTTCATTTTTTATTTTTATTTTTATTTTTAACCTTTTGATAATAAATGCTAATTTGTTCGCTATAAAATATTAAATTGGTATTCGATGAAATTAGGTCTTGCGATCGAAATTATTGATATCATACAAAAATTTATTACATCACTGCGAAATTTAACGTTTATTCTTAAGGTATAAATATCTTTAATCAATCAACCCAAAATATTTCAAAAATTCGTCATGAGTTAAATTAGGTCATGGAACCGAAATTACTTTACCGAAAAGAGGGGCGTATATTTTTGATAATATTTGATTGATTAAAGTGGGATAAAAGCCAAAAAGATTTTTAATTTTATTTTTTACCATGTTTTTAAAATTAATATTAACTTAATATTGTAAACTTCTTTAAAATTGTAAATATTTGAAAATTTTAATATAAGTTTATATGTTTAAAAACAAAAATATAATATAAGTTTGGTGTGAATTTTGAATTTTAATTTTATGCATTTTAAAATTAAGTTTGGTGTGAATTTTGAATTTTAATTTTATGCATTTTAAATATAAGTTTGGTGTGAATTTATAATATGAATTTTTAATTAAGTTTGGTGTGAATTTAAAAATAAAAATTTACTTTATTTCGCTAAGTTAAAAATATGATTTTTAAAATTCGTCGTGAGTTGAAGACTAGGTCGTTGAACCGAAATTGCTTTACCCGAGGGAGGGAAGAGAACTTTTATTATCATTATTTTTAATCTTATTGAATTAAAGTATGCCAAAAACATTAAAAAAAACCCAAAAATCTTTGCTTTTAAAAAACCGCGCTTTAAATAGACAAATTTTAAAATTTTGTCGAGGGACGGACTAGGACATCGATCCGAAACTACCTCGTCCTAAATAACAAGGGAAACGAAATTTTAAAATTAATTACTTAATTGCTTTATAAGTTAAAGTTTATATTAAAAAAAAAAGGGCCGCGACTCGCGGAGTTTGAAAGAGAAAAATACCGCAAGTCGCAGAGGATAAAAAATCCAGAAAAAAATAAAAACGCTGGAACAGATCAGTTTACACACAAACACCACAAAACTGCGAAAATACACCCGAAAAACACACACAAATTCGCAATTTTTCACCATTTTTCATCAAATCTTTCACAAAATCATGTTGAGAAGGATGCTATCAAGGAATTACTCAAGGAAAACGGTAAATTTCTACACCTAAACACCATTTAATCCGAAAATTAGTGTTCTTGAGCCATTTTATACCCAATTCGATTTTGATGCTTTTTAGTGTAATTATGCTTAAATTGTTTATGTATTATGCTTGTATAACCCAGATTGATGCTATTTAACATGATTAGAAGCCTTAAACTTCAAATTTTGAGTAATCTAGGGTTTGTGTTCTTGAGCAATTTGGGGCTTTTTGATATAAACAGGTTATGGCTGATTTTTGTCATGAATTGTTGCTAAATTAAGTAGTGTAACATATTTAGGTAGTTAAATGATCCAAACTTTGAGCCTAACATGGTTTTTGAGAATTAAAGTGGACTTTTTCAAGTTTAAAATTCATGAACTTGATTTTTGAGAGATAATGCCATTTGAAACTTGTTTAATTGCTAATAATGATTATTTTGACATGTTATATGAGTTGAATGCTTATGAACTAGGCGAACATTTTCGTATATGCTTATTTGAAAAAGTGTAGATTTGATAAAAATATGAAAATGAGCATAAGTTTGATATAAATTGAACATGTCATTGTAATTATTTTGATTGATGATTTTGCTGACACTAATGCATATTTGGATGCACAAAAATTGTGTTTGATGTGTTTTGCAGACTTAAAGGGGTGAATCTTCATCCCAAGCTCGCAATGCTCCTCCTGAGAATGCGGAACAACAGGATGTTGATAACCATTACAAACAAGATATACCTCATCCAGTTATGACATTTTCAGATATGCACGTGGAAAATTTGCACCCGAACTTGAGATTTGACAGACGTTGGATAGATTATCCAAAATACCAAAGGGGCTTGCACACTCTTCATTCTAAAGCTGTTGAAGTACCTAGGGTAATAGAATGGGGACCATTAGAAGCTGTAGAATTGGCCGAGCCAATTAGAGAATTACTTACACAGAGGTATGGTAATTCTACTTTTAACGACTGGGTATGATTATTCAACATGCGTAGACCTGTATATAAAGTATGGTGTGAAGAATTATTGTGTAGTATAGAAATAAATGATCGGGTAGCTAGTTTAACCGATCGTTCTTTTATTAGATTTTTGTTAGGAGATTCGATGCGCCACATGTCTCTACTAGACATGGCTCAGGCCTTACGTATATATACGCCTGAGGAGCTAGCATCTGCCGATTGTCGAGGGTTGATACTAAATGGTAGGAAAATTGATGAAAATTTTGATACGCATGGTGTATGGAGTCAAATGACTAGCCATCACCGATTTAAAGGGGGGAAATTACTCTTATTTGGATATAGATAGAGCTGAATTAAGAGTAATTCACAGGTTTTTAGCCAATTCGATTACACAACGAGGTAAGAATAAGGAAAAGGTAAATGAACAGGATTTGTTTTACCACATGTGTATTCGAGACCCACAAAGCGCTGTAAGTATACCTTATTGTGTGGGTTATTATTTATCAGCTATGGTTAAGGGGATGAGACCGCACAGTATAATAGGAGGTGGTATATTTATTACATTAATTGCTGAGTATCTCAATGTGGATATAAGTCGGGGGGATTATTAATCGAAGAACCAGAACCCCACGATACAATTGGTTTAAATGTATATCATGGTGCTAAAGTTTTGAAGAGGCGAAATAACGCCGCAGTAGCCTATAATGGAAGACATCCACAGGTTGAGAGAAATCAACAGCCAGGTAATGTGGGAGGGGGAAATGAAATGACAGAAATGCAAAGGTTTATAGCTTCACAAGAGTATGAAAATGCTAGACATCGAGCATTTGAAGATTGGCAAGTTCATCAAAACTAAATCATAGCTCATTGCCAACATGTATGTAGAAACTATATTCCTACTCCAACGCCCATATTTCCTCCCTGGTCTATAGAGATGCAACCACCGTATCCTACTTATAACCCAGCTGAAGCATTTTATAACACATATGGTTATGCATGGAACCCCTACTGGTATCAGTAACAACCCTACTTTATTTAGTTTTATTTATTTTATTTTTGTAATGTTACTACATTTAGCACTTATGTTGATATTGTAATAGTTTTTATAATTTTCTAACTTTTATTATTATTAGATTTTAATAATTTTTGAATGTGGGGTAATATACCAAACTTCAAAAATATGTATATATGTTTGCAGTTTATCTTATGTACACAACAGGGTAAAACAACGCATTTTCAAAGACTGGCATTAAGTTCAGCAAAAGCTACTAATTTTGACGACAAGATGCAAAATATATGTGAAATAACAACAAGACGGAATGAACAAATGATGTGCACCATTTATCATTCAACACAAACAACAATATGTTTGGAAACTCTGGTAAAATTTAATCATTTTTCTACGCTAATCACCCTCAATAATTTAAATTGTTACTGATTTCTTGCAAATGAGGGCATTGCAAGATCTTAAGTGTGGGAAGGGGTTAAATTCTTTCGGATTTTTAAAATTTTTACATTATACACTTGGTTACCATTAGAAATACTAGTAAAGCAGTAGTTGTATTAGAATCTAGTGCTCTCTGATAATAAAGAACAGCCCTAGTCTTATATACTGACTACCCAATTCTAGTAAAAATTTTCAAAATTTTCAATTAAATGAACTCAAAATCATGTTTATACATATTTATGAACGATAAAACTAGGTGTTAACACCGAAATTATTGTTACCTCGGAAAGGACATAAATTGAGAAACAAATCAAAATGTTAGAATTCATTTAAAATGGAATAGAGGACAATAAAAAGGAAAATAAAAGCCAAGTGCGGGAAAATTTACCAAGTTATTTTAAACATATGTCACATATTTTTAAAGATACAAAATACTTTTGCTTTGGACTAAACTAAAAAGTTTTACCCGATTTACTATAAGAAAGATGGATCTACACGATGAATCAATTCCATCATTTAAAAGGAAGTAAAGTCTTCCGAAAAAGAAACGCGCTTCTTGATTTAGGTCAGGAAGTTGTCGTCCAGACCAGCTGTAGGTTGACGAAAAATCTAGAAAAGTCATCTCTAAAATTAGCATAAAATCTACGGACCTCAGCATCAAACAGGGTCGCCAATTTATCCTAACCATGAGAAGGATTTATCTCACAAAATGGGGAGTACGCCATGCAAATTAGCTGGATAAGACTAATGAATCAGATCCCCAGAAAGGATAATCTCCTTAAAGATCAAAAATCAGCTTTTAAGCCTGATATTACTCAATCCTAGAGATTGACCTTAAAGATTGAGAATTACAAACTCATGGAATTCGATGATATCTAAACTCGAGCTTGAACGAGAAAATATTTTGATCAAAATTACAAACCGATTTGTTTTCTGAAAACCTATTTTCAATGCGTTCATTACCATTGAACGTAAAATCCTAGGAATTCAACTGGAATTTATTAGGTCACCTGAACCAAATCGGGTGTCAACCGTAAGAACGGTGGTTGCATAGCATGGTCAAAGACAGGACCTTGTGCCAGACCGAAAAATTATAAGGGTGAGCTTTACTATTGCTCCTACAAAGGATAGTAATTGCGTCTGACACGTTATAGACCATAATTAAAAGCATGTCAGGGGACATTGCCTTAACAGTTGCTTGTTCAACGCTTTCCTTTACAACCGGACAGTAGTTTACCAAAAGGTAATATTCGGAGCAAGTATACTGGACGTGTTGCTTTCCCAATACAAGGTTAGCAAGTGGGTGACACAAAACCGCAAGTTTTGAGCTAAAATTTTCAAATCTGAAACCCACCAAACCCACAAAAACAATTTGCAAACACCGGTGAAGGGTTATTCCGGAAAACTTATCTAGGGTAAAAGCTAGATTTAATTTTCAAAAGATCAAATGTTTTCATAAAGATCCAATTTCCTTAATGGATCTAAATTTTCATAAGTCATGTGAGACTGTAAACCACATCGTTACTACCATTGTTTATACCGCCGTAAAGAAATCACTGATGTACAAAGTGTGAAGAATAAAGAAGTGATTCTAGTATTTCAAAGACTATATTGCTTGAGGACAAGCAACGATCAAGTGTGGGAATATTTGATAATGCTAAAAACGAACATATATTTCATAGCATTATCCCTCAAGAAAGACAAGCTTTTAGTTGCAACTGTTCTATTTACAAGTGATATTCGTTTAAATAATAAAAGGTGAAGACAAAAGACAGATTCTACAAATTGAAGACGCAAACGACCAAAAAGCTCAAAAGTACAAAATACAATCAAAGAGGTTCCAATTATTGATAAGAAACGTCTCAAAATTACAAGAGTACAAGATTCAAAACGCAAAGTACAAGATATTAAATTATTCGCAAGGACGTTCGAAAATCCGGAACCGGGACATGAGTCAACTCTCAACGCTCGACGCAACGGACTAAAAATTACAAGTCAACTATGCACATAAATATAATATAATATATAATTAATTCTTAAAATTAATATATATATTATATTATATTTAAAAAACGTCGGCAAATTAAAAGACAAAATGGTGTGAGCTGGTTTTACGAACTCCGCGAGTTGCGGAGTTTGAAGAAGAAAAGGGCTGCGAGTTGCGGAGCCCCAAAGTTTGAAAATCCCTATAAAAGCCAGCGCAATTCGACGTAAAAAATATCCATAATCTATCTCTCTCTCAATATATACGTAAATATATATATATATATATATATATATATATATATATATATATATATATATATATATATATATATATATATATATATATATATATATAATTTATATTTTAATTTTCATTTTAATTTTAAATCCTAATAATAAGGGTATGTTAGCAAATGTTGTAAGGGTGTAAGTCGAAATTCTGTCCGTGTAACGCTACGCTATTTTTAATCATTGTAAGTTATGTTTATATTATTTTCATTAATGTCTCGTAGCTAAGTTATTATTATGCTTATTTAAATCGAAGTAATCGTGATGTTGGGCTAATTACTAAAATTGGATAATTGAGCTTTGTACCATAATTGGGGTTTGGATAAAAGAACGACACTTGTGGAAATTAGACTATGGGCTATTAATGGGTTTTATATTAACTAAACAATACCTTGTTAATTTAATATACAAACTTATAATTCGACGTATTTATATATAACCACATACGCTTGACTGGGTACAGTGGGCGGGATATCTATAAATACCAATAATTATTCATTTTACCGGACACGGAACTGGATTAATAGTTAATAGACTTGTTGAAACAGGGGTGAATTACATTCAAGGGTAATTGGTGTAATTGTTAATAAAGTAGTAAAACCTTAGTTTACACGCAGTCGATAACCTGGTGTATTCATTAAACAAAGTATTAAAACCTTGTTACAATTCGAATCCCCAATTAGTTGGAATATTTGACTTCGGGAATAAGAATAATTTGACGAAGTCTTTCGCTCTTTATATTTATGACTGATGGAATATTTTGGACAAATCTGTATGGACATATTAAATAATCCAGGACAAAGAATAATTAACCCATGGGCATAAAACTAAAATCAACACGTCAAACATCATGATTACAGAAGTTTAAATAAGCATAATTCTTTTATTTCATATTTAATTTCCTTTATTTTATATTTAATTGCACTTCTAATTATCGCATTTTTATTTATTGTTATTGTATTGAATTGCACTTTTAATTATCGCATTTTTTAATTATCGCAAGTTTATTTTATCGCACTTTTATTTATTGCAATTTCATTATCGTTATTTATTTTACGCTTTAAATTAAGTCTTTTATTTATTTAATATTTTACATTAGGTTTTAACTGCGACTAAAGTTTTTTAAAATCGACAAACCGGTCATTAAACGGTAAAAACCCCCCTTTATAATAATAATATTACTTATATATATATTTGTATTTTTATAAATTAAAACTAATATAGCGTTAAGCTTTGTTTAAAAGATTCCCTGTGGAACGAACCGGACTTACTAAAAACTACACTACTGTACGATTAGGTACACTGCCTATAAGTGTTGTAGCAAGGTTTAATTATATCCATTCTATAAATAAATAAATATCTTGTGTAAAATTGTATTGTATTTAATAGTATTTCCTTGTAAAATCTAATAGTATTTTATACCCCTTAGCTTTGACATCAGATCTTCTCTTCTTCATCTTCGAATGCTCCCGGACACAATAGGCACAACTCTGTGAATCATCGTTCATATGTGGTAACGTCGAACCCTTGTGTTCGTAACTCTCTAAGTTCTGCCTTGAGTTTATTGACTTCGTTTCTAGGACGGTACTGCTCGTTCATCAATTGCTTGAATGCCGACCACGGTAGTGCGTAAGCAGCATTTTGTCCTACCTGTTCAAGATAGGTGTTCCACCACGTTAACGCAGTACCTGTGAAGGTATGCGTAGCGTACTTAACTTTGTCCTCTTCAGTACACTTACTTATGGCAAACACCGATTCGACTTTCTCGGTCCACCATTTCAATCCAATTGGTCCTTTGGTTCCATCAAATTCCAAAGGTTTGCAGGCAGTGAATTCTTTGTAGGTGCATCCTACACGATTTCTTGCGCCATTAGCTGCATTGCTAGATTCAGCGTTATTGTTGGTATGTAGCGCAGCCTGTACTGCGGCTATGTTTGCAGCAAGAAAGGTACGAAATTCCTCTTCATTCATATTCATGGTGTGTCGAGTAGTCGGTGCCATTTCCTTCAAAATAGACAACTGAATCGAGTTAATCATACAGAATATTAAGAGTAGTCAATAGTATTTCGTAGCATAATATGAACTCATTTATAAAAGCTTTTTCTTCATATTAGCGTTTTATAAGTTTAAATTCGGGTACTACCTACCCGTTAAGTTCATACTTATTAGCTAATATACAATTCAACTACTACAATTCCATATGAAAAACTGATTATAATAATATATCACATACAAATATTCTTCAAACTTACAACTTCGCTATATTACAAATAACATGAAATATAGTACACTATGATACAGGATAGTTTTGAAGATAAATCTAGTTAATACGCAAGTTGTTCATCAAAGGAAATAAAGACACGTAATTCATAAGTCCAGAAGCAAGTCATGCATTCTGGTTTTACTAAGACGACTTCCCATCCTTGGTCTTGTGGAAAATAACCGTTATGACCATTGGCTAGGCAGCATGTTGTAACGTCATCAAAAGGACAAGGGTTTCGTAATGTCCAACAGCCCCGTAATAATCTAAAAACCTTGTTTCTCACCCCAACTACTGAATCCGTCACTTGTGGGAAGGTTTTATTTAAAAGTTGCAATCCGATATTCTTTTTCTCACTTTGGTAAGAAGCGAACATCACTAACCCGTAAACATAACATGCTTCTTTATGTTGCATGTTAGAAGCTCTTTCTAATTCACGAAATCCTATGTTGGGATATGTTGAGTCAAAATAGGTTCTTAACCCGTAGCGTAAAATTGCATTTGGGTTCCCCACATTTAACGCTTTAAAGAAAACACGGCGTAACTTACGGTCTCCCCAATGTGATATACCCCACCTATCAAAGGAAAGCCTTTTATAAACTAAGGCATTTCTGGAAAGTGTTTCAAATGTTTGACAAGTTAATTTCGCCATAACTAAATGTGCTGATGAATTCTGACCGACTCTAGACAAGATTTCCTCAATCATATCCTCTGGTAGGTCTTCTAAAATATTCGGTTGTCTACCCTTAACGTCCATTTTGTTTTTATACTGTAAAATAGACAAGAATTAGAATTGTAAAAGATAATTAACAAACAATACAAGCAATTTTTACATAGAACAAAAAAATACAAGCACACTACAATACATATAATACACAACATGATTACAACCCTCTAATCTGAATCACTGGTTTCTTCTTCTTCGGACTTGGTTCGTTTTTCTAATTTTCTAGGAATATATGGTGTTCCTCTAATACGAGCCGTCGTTTTATATAATGGTTTAGAAAAATCTGGTGGTTTAGAGGTTCCCGGGTCATTGTTACATTTTAGGAAATACGGATGTTGTCGATACATATAAAGTTCATTGGGGTTGGAATCGGGTTTCTCTATTTTTATACCTTTTCCCTTATTATTTTCTTTCGCTTTATTAAATTGGGTCGAGGTAATTTCTATAACATCATCGGAATCCTCATCGGGATCCGATTCATCGGAAAATTAGTAATCTTCCCAATATTTTGCTTCTTCGGCGGAAACACCATTGACCATTATTAACTTTGGTCCTTTGGTTGAGGATTTTCTTTTATTTAATCGATTTACTATAGGTATCAATATTTCTTCCTCCGGAACCTCTTCTTCTTCTGGTTCCTCCTCTTCCGATTCCTCCTCTTCTTCCGGTTCCTCTTCGGGAATTTGTGAATCTTCCCAAAATATATTCGACTCTTCATTATTATTAGGTGAATCAATGGGATTTATACTAAAGGTAGACATCTATCACACAATATCAAACACGTTAAGAGATTAATATATCACATAATATTTACATGTTAATAATATATAGTTTCCAACAACAAAATGTTAACCAATCGTTTTTTTTTTTTTTTTTTTTGAAGAAAAACACGGTCGAAGTCCATACTCACTAATGCATCCTAACAAACTCGGTAAGACACACTAATACAATTTTCTGGTTCTCTAAGACCAACGCTCGGATACCAACTGAAATGTCCCGTTCATATTAATTATAAACGTTCCATATTAATTGATTTCGTCGCGAGGTTTTGACCTCTATATGAGACGTTTTTCAAAGACTGCATTCATTTTTAAAACAACCATAACCTTTATTTTATCGATAAAGGTTTAAAAAGCATTACGTAGATTATCAAATAATGATAATCTAAAATATACCGTATACACACGAGCATTACATAATGGTTTACAATAAGAACATATTACATCAAAAATAAGTTTCTTGAATGCAGTTTTTACATAATATCATACAAGCATGGACTCCAAATCTTGTCCTTATTTTAGTATGCAAGAGCGGAAGCTCTTAATAATCACCTAAGAATAAACATGCTTAAAACGTCAACAAAAATGTTGGTGAGTTATAGGTTTATCCTATATATTATCAAATCATAATAATAGACCACAAGATTTCATATTTCAATATACATCCCATACATAGAGATAAAATTCATTCATATGGTGAACACCTGGTAACCGATATTAACAAGATGCATATAAGAATATCCTCTATCATTTCAGGAAATCCTTCGAACATGATAAAAACGAATTCGAAGTACTAAAGCATCCGGTACTTTGGATGGGGTTCGTTAGGCCGAATAGATCTATCTTTAGGATTCGCGTCAATTAGTAGATCGGTTTACTAATTCTTAGGTTACCAAGCAAAAGGGGCATATTCGGCTTCGATCATTCACCCGTATAATGTAGTTTCAATTACTTGGGTCTATTTTGTAAAACATTTATAAAACTGCATGTATTCTCATCCCAAAATATTAGATTTTAAAAGTGGGACTATAACTCACTTTCACAGATTTTTACTTCGTCGGGAAGTAAGACTTGGCCACTGGTCGATTCACGAACCTATAACAAATATGTACATATATATCAAAGTATGTTCAAAATATATTTACAACACTTTTAATACATTTTGATGTTTTAAGTTTATTAAGTCAGCTGTCCTCGTTAGTAACCTACAACTAGTTGTTCACAGTTAGATGTACAAAAATAAATCAATATATATTATCTTGAATCAATCCACGACCCAGTGTATACACGTCTCAGGCTACATCACAACTCAAAGTATATATATATTTTTGGAATCAAACTCAACCCTGTATAGCTAACTCCAACATTACTGCATATTGAGTGTCTGTGGTTGTTCCAAATAATATATATACATGGGTCGATATGATATGTCAAAACATTTGCATACGTGTCTATGGTATCCCAAGATTACATAATATATTAGAATACATGTATAATACAATATAAGTTAGCTAGGATATGATTTGTATAGAATTGTTAATATTTCTCGTAGCTACAAAAATCAAAAAAAATATCCAATCTTGTTTTACCCATAACTTCTTCATTTTAAATCCGTTTTGAGTGAATCAAATTGCTATGGTTTCATATTGAACTCTATTTTATGAATCTAAACAGAAAAAGTATAGGTTTATAGTCGGAAATATAAGTTACAAGTCATTTTTGTAAGAGGTAGTCATTTCAGTCAAAAGAACGACGTCTTGATGACCATTTTGAAAAACATACTTCCACTTTGAGTTTAACCATGATTTTTGGATATAGTTTCATGTTCATAATAAAAATCATTTTCCCAGAATAAAAACTTTTAAATCAAAGTTTATCATAGTTTTTAATTATCAAACCCAAAACAGCCCGCGGTGTTACTACGACGGCGTATGTCCGATTTTACGGTGTTTTTCGTGTTTCCGGGTTTTAAATCATTAAGTTAGCATATCATATAGATATAGAACATGTGTTTAGTTGATTTTAAAAGTCAAGTTAGAAGGATTAACTTTTGTTTGCGAACAAGTTTAGAATTAACTAAACTATGTTCTAGTGAATTCAAGTTTAAACCTTCGAATAAGATAGCTTTATATGTATGAATCGAATGATGTTATGAACATCATTACTACCTCAAGTTTTGTGGATAAACCTACTAGAAAAGAAACAAATGGATCTAGCTTCAAAGGATCTTGGATGGCTTGAAAGTTCTTGAAGTAGAATCATGACACGAAAACAAGTTCAAGTAAGATTTCCACTCGAAATAAGATTGTTATAGTTATAGAAATTGAATCAAAGTTTGAATATGAGTATTACCTTGTATTAGAAAGATATCTTACTATAAATAAGAAAGATTTCTTGAGGTTGGATGATCACTCTACAAGATTGGAAGTAAGCTAGCAAACTTGGAAGTATTTTTGATTTTATGAAACTAGAACTTGTAGAATTTATGAAGAACACTTAGAACTTGAGAGAGATCAATTAGATGAAGAAAATTGAAGAATGAAAGTATTTGTAGGTGTTTTTGGTAATTGGTATATGGATTAGATATAAAAGATGTGTAATTTTGTTTACATGTAAATAAGTCATGAATGATTACTCATATTTTTGTAATTTTATGAGATATTTCATGCTAGTTGCCAAATGATGGTTCCACATGTGTTAGGTGAATCACATGGGCTGCTAAGTGCTGATCATTGGAGTGTATATACCAATAGTACATACATCTAAAAGCTGTGTATTGTACGAGTACGAATACGGGTGCATACGAGTAGAATTGTTGATGAAACTGAACGAGGATGTAATTGTAAGCATTTTTGTTAAGTAGAAGTATTTTGATAAGTTTCTTGAAGTCTTTAAAAAGTGTATGAATACATATTAAAACACTACATGTATATACATTTTAACTGAGTCGTTAAGTCATCGTTAGTCGTTACATGTAAATGTTGATTTGAAACCTTTAAGTTAACGATTTTGTTAAATGTTATTAACCCAATGTTTATTATATCTAATGAGATGTTAAATTATTATATTGTCATGATATTATGATATATTAATATATCTTAATATGATATATATATATATTTAAATGTCGATACAACGATAATCGTTACATATATGTCTCGTTTCGAAATCATTAAGTTAGTAGTCTTGTTTTTACATATGTAGTTCATTGTTAATACACTTAATGACATGTTTAATTATCATTTATCATTATTAAACATAGTGTATCAATATCTTAATATGATTCATATGTATTTAGTAAGAAGTTGTTATAACGATAATCGTTATATATATCGTTTCGAGTTTCTTAATTCAATAAACTCAATTTTATGTATATAACTCAATGTTAAAATACCTAATGAGATACTTACTTATCATAATATCATGTTAACTATATATATAATCATATATATGTCATCATATAGTTTTTACAAGTTTTAACGTTCGTGAATCACCGGTCAACTTGGGTGGTCAAATGTCTATATGAAACCTATTTCAATTAATCAAGTCTTAACAAGTTTGATTGCTTAACATGTTGGAAACACTTAATCATGTAAATAACAATTTCATTTAATATATATATATATATAAACATGGAAAAGTTCGGGTCACTACAGATTCATCATCTAAATCCAAATCAAGAAGCTAACATCAAAACAAATCGTACTTTTGGAATCCTCTCTTCATCCTCTACGTTTTGGTACCAATTTCACTACTTGGGGTAAAGTTTCTAAAAACTCTAGATTTCTCATATTCGTTTTATAGACTTGAAATGGTGTTAATTAGTGTCTATGGCTCAATATGTGTTTTATTTGCTCGGTTTCATCGTTTTGAGTAACTAGCATGAACACTTGAAATGGGTGTGTTTAATCTCGAGTTTTGGTTGATTAAATGTTGTTTAACTGTTAAAATTCATGTATTAAATGTGTTACTAGCATCATTAGTTTTGTTTTGGTATGTAGGTTGATTTAGAAAAACTTCGTTAGCATGATTGTTGATTTTATGATTTTTGGTTAGGGTTTGATAGACTTAAAATGAACTTTTGATGCATTGAATGCTTGTTAATGCTGTTGATAAGTGTTTAGTTGCAATGTATATTTAATTACCTTCAAAACGGCATATCGTATGTGTAAATTGGATTCCCGAATCACCATTTGCATTTTTGAGCTTGAAACGTTAAATAATGATCATTCGGAGAGATTTCGGTTATAGTAAATGATGTTTTTGTTTAATGAAAAGTGTTTTTTATTCCTTGTTAAATTACCTTTCCAACGATATAAGATACATGTTTTGAATGTTTACGGTTCATTAGTTACGTTTGTTTGAAGTTTGGTTCGAGCCTACACATGAAACAGGCCAGACTTTTGACCAAGTGTTAAGCTGCGGCGCGGCTCCTCTAGCCACAGTGCGGCTTAAAGCGTGGAAAGTGGGCAGTCCAAATTTACATATTTTCATTTAATTCTAACTATGTTACGCACCTCCGATTAACATGAAATTTGTTCTAACATGCTCATATATGATTATGAAACTTAGAAAAATTGTTCGTGACCCGACCCGAACACGTTGACTTTTTCGTTGACTTTGACCAAAGTTTGACTTTTAGTCAAACTTAACCAAATACTTATGCAATCGTTCTAATCTTCTTTTATACTTGATTCTTGCATGAAACTTGACAACGTGATTCACATGCTATATAATCGAGTTGTAACGAGCCATAGGACTAATTGAACACATTTAGCCCGACCTTGTGTCATAACCGGTAATTGATACAACTTACTTATTTAGGTCAAGACTAAACAACTTTCATGCACACGTTTACTTTGTGAAGTACCTTTATACTCGTGCACTCGAGGTGAGATCATAGTCCCACCTTTTCAACAACTTTTACGCTTTAAGCTATGGGATGAGAGACATATATGTATCATACACACAAGTATGAAAACAAACATTCCACGTACGAGTTAGAACAAAAAGCCTCAATTCAATTATCATTAGTTACACTTGCAGGGTTTAAACGTGAACTTATGTTGTGTGATCATACGGGCTTGACGAGCCCTCATTCGGACGGTTCGCTACCGTTGGCAAATGAAATATATTTTCGGGTATAGTGTAGTTCTAACACTATGATAATGGGGTTCGAAAATAGTTAAGTCTTAATAATTGAGTGCTCCACAAACGAACATCTTTGGAATGCAAACTATTTGGATAATCAACTATACAAAATCATGTGGTTCAAAAACAACGTTTACAAATACACCTATGATTTCACCAACGTTTTTCGTTGACAGTTTTCTATATGTTTCTCAGGTTCATACTTGGCTACTTGATACATGCTTCTGCATACTTTGATTACTTGCTTGGGGTCAAGCATACATGCATACGCTAGTGATAGCACCTTTGGATTCAAACTTAAGCATATATACTTACACTATTTATAGCAAATCGTGATTTTCAACTTATATTATGTCGCAAGTTATTTCATTTATACTTCCTAACTTTTGTAAACTTAAACTTGTTGTCGAATTGGTAAGCCTAAAACTTTTCAAGTCTTACACGTTTCAAATGAATGCGACATTATTTTGGTCAAACGCGTCTCATTTAGGGACTATGACCACGTAACGGGACCTAAGTTAATGGCGCCGTCAATGGCGATTTTGGCGGGTCGTTACAGATGGTATCAGAGCGTTGGTTGTAGGGATCTAGGATATGCATTAGTGTGTCTGACAGAGTCGTTAGGACGCATTAGTGAATCTAGACTATAACCGGATATTTAATCATTGCATTCTGACTTGCATTTGCTATAGATAGCACTTACTTGACTACTTGTGCATTTATACTTGAACCTTTCTTAGGTGCACTCCTTAATGGTACCAAATTTTCATCATACAAACTCGTACTATACCAGAAAATTGGTGTCTATTAATTCAATCGCTTACAATAATTTTTCGTCGAAATTTAAAGAAATTTAAAGAAAGTTCTATGTCCTAAAAACTAGAGCATAGAAATGAAAAAGAAAAAGTGCGTCGAAAAACAAAAGGTCGAAAAATAAGCGTCGAAACTTAAAAGTCTAAAAACTAAAAACTAAAAATTGCGTCTAAAGGTATTAAAGCTTAAATGCAATCCTAAACGGAAAAAAGCAATTACTCAAAAAGTACTAAAATATATAAACTTAAAACGACGCCGCAAAATTTTAAAGCGCCTAAATCTTAATCTAAAGAAAAAGCACTTAAGGGATTTTACGACAAAGCCTAAAAACTAAACATAAAGTAAGGCGCAATGAAACTAAAACTATAATTACGAACTAAACGATTAAAAAGATACAAATGATAAAAATATATATTATAAAAATGATAAAAATAAAATTTTATATAAAAATATTATTTTTAGAGTATTATTATATAAAAATTATTAATCTAAATAATTAATACAAATAATTAAAACTTAATATTACTAAATATATTAAAACTAGATTTGAATATATTAATTAATAAAAACCCTAATTAGGTTAAATATTATTAATAATAAATCATTAGAACCCTAATCCGTCATTAATTGCTTGGGTTGACCAGTCAGACCAGCTCCGCAATGGCGATGATTTTTACCTTTCCTGCTCCGCGATCGTGATGATATGCAGGCTCAGATTTATTGCAGGTTCAAATTCATTGTTTTTTTTTTTTTTTTTTTTTGCAAAATGATAAATAGAAAATTTATATACAAATAAACTTATATATTAGAAAAAAATACTTTATAATTTTATATATTTTAAATAAAATCTTAAAAATCTATATATTTTTTTTCTCTTTTTTTATATATTTTTTTCTTTTTTTTATAATTATATTTTTACAAATATAAATTAAAAATATAGCATTTTAGCGCTCCCCGGCAGCGGCGCCAAAAACTTGATGTGTCAGCGGAGGGGTATGAAATACTATTATTTTTAATACGAAATACGATACAAATTACACAAGTTTTAATTATTTATTTACAAATGGGATATACCTAAACTCTGCTACAACACTATAGGCAGTGTACCTAATCGTAGAGTAGTATAGTTTTTAGTAAGTCCGGTTCGTTCCACATGGAGACGACTTATTTTACACTATATTTTTATATAACTATATTTGTACAAAATATATATATAATTACTTATAGTAATAATATATAAAAGGGGGATTTACCGTTTAATGACCGGTTTGTCGATTTTATATTTTAAGTCAAGCGTAAAGTAAATAACGATATTTAAATAACGATAAAATAAATAACAATAATTAAAATGACAATAAATAAGAGTACGAGGAAATATAAAATAAAATAATTATGCTTATTTAAACTTCCGTAATCATGATGTTTGACGTTTTGATTTTAATTTATTACCCAGGGTTAATTGTCCTTTGTCCGGGTTTATTTGATAAGTCCATCTGGTTTTGTCCATAATAGTCCATCAGTCATAATTATAAAGTGCGAAGGTCTTCGCCAAATTAACCTTATACCCGAAGTCAAATATTCCAACTAATTGGGGACTTAAACTGTAACAAGGTCTTAATACTTTATTTAATGAATACACCAGGTTATCGACTGCATGTAATCCAAGGTTTTAATACTTTGTTAACAATTACACCAATTACCCTTGAATGTAATCCACCCCTGTTTTAATGAGTCCAGTGACTATTAATCCATCCCCGTGTCCGGTCAAATGAACAATTATCAGTATTTATAGATATCCCGCTCACCGTACCCAGTCAAGCGTATGTGGTTATATATAAATACGTCAAATTATAAATCTCTATATTAAATTAACGAGATATCATTTAGTTAATATAAAGCTCATTAATAGCCCATAGTCCAATTTTCACAAGTGTCGGTCTTTTGTTCAAACCCCAATTATGGCCCAAAGCCCAATAACCCCATCTTTAATATTTAGTCCAACATCACGATTACTTCGGTTTAAACAAGCATAATAATAACTTAAATACGAGACATTAATTTAAAAAGGAGAATTTAGCTTACAGTGATTATTAATCGCGTAGTGTTACACGGACAGAACTTCGACTTCAAAACCCGTAAATTAACCGTTACATTACCTAAACTAATCTAATATAAAACTAAACTAATTTATTATATATATATATATATATATATATATATATATATATATATATATATATATATATATGTATGTATATATATGTATATATATATTATATACATATATATTATACAGAGGGAAAGAAATATGATGTAGGGGTGTTGGATTCGGCAGAAGCTCGTGCCTTTTATAGGCAATTTCTGATTTTGGCTGCTCCGCGATTGCGAAGGTTTTAGGCCTGGGAGCTCCGCGATTGCGAAGGTTCAGATTCTAGCTCACACTTGATTTGCCTCCTAGCTTGTCGACATATTAATACATAAATATAATATATATATATATATATATATATATATATATATATATATATATATATATAATTTATATAATTATTTATATATTATATTATATTCTTGTGCATAGTTGACTTGTACTTTTAGCTCTGTTGAGTCGCACGTTGATAGTTGGTTCATGTATCGGTTCCGGATTTTCGAACGTCCTTTCGTATGCTTAGATATCTTGCACTTTGAGTTCCGCGACTTGTACTCTTATCATTTTTAGACGTTTCTCATCAATAAATTGAACCACTTAGATTGTATCTTATACATTTGAGCTTTTTGGTCATTTGCGTCTTCAAATCTTCATTTGCTTCTTTTATCTTCGCACTTATTTATTTAAACGATTATTACATAAAAATAGAACAATAGTAACTAAAAGCTTTACATATTGGAAGGATATTGATACTAAATATATGTTCATTTGGAGCACTATCAGAAGACTTGTTTAAATATATCTTAAAGAAATGTACCTCGTTTCAGATCGAGATGCTCGTTTCATTTCTAAATTTTTGGGGTGCCTTACAAGAAGCCTTGGGACCGCGTTTAGACATGAGTACCGCATATCACCCACAAACCGACTAACAAAGCAAATGTGCGATTCGAACCTTGGAAACCATAATACAAGTTTGTATTATCAACTTCAAATTTACTTGAGAAAATATTTGCCTTTAACCGAATTCTCTGACCACGATATTTATCACCCGAGTATTAACGCCACACCTTTCGGAAACTCACATAGCCGCAATTGTCGTTTTCTAAATTGTTGAACCGAAGTAAGTGACAAGCAAACCACCGGACCCGAACTCATTCATGAAATAACCGTTAAGATCGTTCAAATCCAAGAAAGACTCAAGACGGCCCGTAGTCGTCAAAAGAGCTACGCCGATGTTAGACGTAAACCTTTCGAATTCCAAGTGGGTAACTGCGTAACGTTAAAAGTCGCACCTTGGAAAGGTGTAATCCGTTTCAGGAAACGCAGAAAGCTAAATCCGCGATACATTAATCCTTTTGAAATCTTGGGGCGTATTGGACCCGTTGCTTAGCGTTTCGAACTTCCAACTCGGTCGAATTCCGTTCATTCTACATACCATGTATCAAACTTAAAAAAATATCTTGCCGAACAAGAACTTGTTATTCCTTTTGATGAACATACTATCGATGACAAACTTCCCTTCCTGGGAGAACCGGTTGAAATATTGAATCGTGAAACCAGACTTTAAAACGACGTAAAAATCCCGACTGTCAAAGTTCATTGAAATGCCCAAGGAAATACCTTCACTTATTCGTAGAATTGGCAACGCAAAATCTCGAGGAAGAATCAACGACTACTACTTCCAACTAAATTTCGGGACGAAATTTCTTTTAAGGTGTAGGTAATGTAACATCCCGCATTTTTCCGTTAAATTTATTTTAACGCCATCTTTTTTTTTGATAATATCTTTCGTTATCTAAATTCGTATCTTTCGTTAACTAACATTCTTAATATTTCCGTTATTCGATTATAACATCTCCCGTTTATTCTCGCGTATTTAAAATAATTCGTTTGGTTAATTCACGTACCCGCTTTCAAACTCGAGGGACTAAGGTTGCCAAAGGACCAAAGTGACAACTAGGTCAAAGGGTCAAACTCTCCTCCCCACCACTCATTCCATTTTCTTTTTCTTTTCCATTTTTCTCTCATTTACTACTTCCATCTTTCACCATTTTCATCTTCAATAAAGATTCATCATCTAAATCCAAATCAAGAAGCTAACATCAAAACAAATCGTACTTTTAGAATTCTCTCTTCATCCTCTACGTTTTGGTACCAATTTCACTACTTGGGATAAAGTTTCTAAAAACTCTAGATTTCTCAAATTCGTTTTATAGACTTAAAATGGTGTTAATTAGTGTCTATGGCTCGAGTCTAACATGAATATGTGTTTTGTTTGCTCAGTTTCGTCGTTTTGAATAGCTAGCATGAACACTGGAAATGGGTGTGTTTAATCTCGAGTTTTGGTTGATTAAATGTTGTTTAAATGTTAAAGTTCATGTATTAAATGTGTTACTAGCATCATTAGTTTCGTTTTGGTATGTAGGTTGATTTAGAAAAACTTCGTTAGCATGATTGTTGATTTTATGATTTTTGGTTAGGGTTTGATAGACTTAAAACAAACTTTTGATGCATTGAATGCTTGTTAATGTTGTTTATAAGTGTTTAGTTGCAATGTATATTTAATTATCTTCGAAACAGCATATCGTATGTGTAAATTGGATTCCCGAATCACCATTTGCATTTTTGAGCTTGAAACGTTAAATAATGATCATTCGGCGAGATTCGGTTATTGTAAATGATGTTTTTGTTTAATGAAAAGTGTTTAGTTTTATTCCTTGTTAAATTACCTTTCCAACGATATAAGATACATGTTTTGAATGTTTACAGTTCATTAGTTACGTTTATTTGAAGTTTGGTTCGAGCCTACACATCAAACAGGCCAGACTTCTGACCAAGTGTTAAGCCGCGGCGCAGCTCCTCTAGCCACGACGCGGCTTAAAGCGTGGAAAGTGGGCTGTCCAAATTTACATATATTCGTTTAATTCTAACTATGCTACGCACCTCCGATTAACATGAAATTTGTTTTAACATGCTCATATATGATTATGAAACTTAGAAAAATTGTTCGTGACCCGACCCGAACACGTTGACTTTTTCATTGATTTGACCAAAGTTTGACTTTTAGTCAAACTTAACCAAATACTTATGCAATCGTTCTAATCTTCTTTTATACTTGATTCTTGCTTGAAACTTGACAACGTGATTCACATGCTATATAATCGAGTTGTAACGAGCCATAGGACTAATTGAACACATTTCGCCCGACCTTGTGTCGTAACCGATAATTGATACAACTTACTTGTTTAAGTCAAGACTAAACAACTTTCATGCACACGTTTACTTTGTGAAGTACCTTTATACTCGTACACCCGAGGTGAGATCATAGTCCCACCTTTTCAACAACTTTTATGCTTTAAACTATGGGATAAGAGACATATACGTATCATACTTTTATGCTTTAAACACAAGTACGAAAACAAACATTCCACGTGCGAGTTAGAACAAAAAGCCTCAATTCAATTATCATTAGTTACACTTGCAGGGTGTAAACGTGAACTTATGTTGTGTGATCATACGGGCTTGACGTGCCCTCATTCGGACGGTTCGCTACAGTTGGCGAATGAAATATATTTTCGGGTATAGTGTAGTTCTAACACTATGATAACGGGGTTCGAAAAACAGTTAAGTCTTAATAATTGGGTGCTCCACAAATGAACAACATCTTTGGAATGCAAACGATTTGGATAATCAACTATACAAAATCTTGTGGTTCAAAAACAATGTTTACAAATACACCTATGATTTCACCAACGTTTTTCGTTGACAGTTTTCTATATGTTTCTCAGGTTCATACTTGGCTACTTGATACATGCTTCCGCACACTTTGATTACTTGCTTGGGGTCAAGCATACATGCATACGCTAGTCATAGCACCTTTGGATTCAAACTTAAGCATATATACTTACACTATTTATAGCAAATCGTGATTTTCAACTTATATTATGTCGAAAGTTATTTCATTTATACTTCATAACTTTTGTAAACTTAAAATCGTTGTCGAACCGTTGGTAAACCTAAAACTGTTCAATTCTTACACGTTTCAAATGAATGCGACATAATTTTGGTCAAACGCGTCTTATTTAGGGACTATGACCACATAACGGGACCTAAGTTAAAGGCGCCTTCAATGGCAATTTTGGCGGGTCGTTACACCTACTGGCTCTGCTGAAGTACTACAAATTGGGCAAAGGTCTACTGGTTCTGAAAGATCACAGTTTGGTACTGGTTCCACTAACAATGTACAGCAATCTCTTATTACTGTGCATACTGCTGAACCAACTGATGATCATGATGTTGTGTGTTCCATGTCACGACCTAGAAAAATTTCGACTAATTTTAAATCAAACTCTCGATACAATTTAATATTTTTGACACGGTAAGCAAAGTCTGTTAGGTTGAGTCTCAAAAATTTTGAACTGTTTCATATGTTCAATTACCCTTTGAATATTACCAACGATTCACGAACAGCTGTTTACAAATAAGCATGTATATATATATATATATATATATATATATATATATATATATATATATATATATATATATATATATATATATATATGTGTGTGTGTGTGTGTGTGTGTGTGTGTGTGTGTGTGTGTGTGTGTGTGTGTGTGTATAATAACTTGAAACCATTAACAAAGCATTTAAGGTATAATATTATATTTCAAGTAATGTATTTCAGTATATATGTTTATTTTATCTATTCATCTATGTAATAAAAACTTGTTATGTAATAGTTATATATATAGTATTTTAGAAACTTTGAATACATTATTTAGGAATACTCGTTTTATTAACGAAGTTAATAACAAATAATTATATAGTAACAATGGTAAATTAATATATGTAACATATATATAAATTTTATACATAGTTATAGTTATTCATAGTTATTCATATGAAAACAGTATTATAAATAATTTATAAATATCATATGTAGAAAATTATAGTATTTATTTATATGATTTCAAGTTAAAATATAGTTATTGGATTAACACTTATATTATTGTCACTACTTTCATTATTATTATTATTATTATTAACATTAATATCAATATTAGTATTATTAATATTATTATTATTACTGTTATAATTGTAATTTATAAAATTCTAATGATTCTAGGGTTATCAAAATAAAAAATTTTAAATATAAACATTATAAAAGAGTGATTGAAATTATAAATTAGTTATGATGTAAATAAATTATTAGCTATTATTATTTTCAAAATTAGCATTTTTATTATTATTAAATATAATTATTATTGATATCATTATTATTATTAGTATTATTTTGAAATTATTATTAATATTATTACTATTATTAGTATTATTATTAATATCATTATTTACAATTATTAATAATAATATTATTATTATTATTATTTATTATAACAACACTATTATTAATATGTTTATACTTCTTAATTATTAATAGTAAATGTAATTTTATAAAAACAGATATATATTACGCGTATAATCAGGGAACCATCACTATCTGTTTAAATTTTTTTTATCTTCTTCCTCCTAATTGATATTCATGTCTGATTATTGTTATACATCGACATCATTTCTCACTACAATACAATTCCAATCAATTCATGTTACAGCATCCATATATTACTTACACTCTATAAACCCTGCTACAAGAATTAAAGAGGAGAGAAAAACGAAACAGATTCGAAGAAGCAAACCCAGTACCCTGTTCGTGTTATTTTTTTTTCAAAACTCGAATAAGATTCAATCTTCAAAAACTATAAATGTAAAATTGTTAGGAATTGTCTACGCAAACTATCTGAAAAGTTTCAAACCCCAATCCTTTTTATCTAGTTTTAATTTAGGAGTCAAAGTAAATTTTCAAAAAAGTCAACGACTGTGTTCATTGTAAAATTCATAGTTGTTTTGATATGTCCAGTTAAATTGATAATTTTTAAAGTTTCTATGAATGGTTTACAACATCTTTCATGTTGTAATCATAATCTAAACTTGTCCGGATTTTTAAAAATTGGAAACGAGTTCATGTTGTTCATATTCAAGGCTTCTGCTTCTGCTTTCAATTTTTTTTTTGTGTTTGTTAATTCAATTCTCAATTACTGGTTAATGCTAAGTCGATTAAAACCCTTAGTTTATTTAATCAATTAATTGTGTGATGGTATTCCTCTGGTCAATTTATGGTTTGAAGAAGAAGATGAAGGACAGTTGATACGGGTTTTATATATATATATATATACATATATATATATATATATATATATATATATATATATATATATATATATATATATATATATACATATATATATATATATATGTATATATATATATATACATATATATATATATATATATATATATATGTGTGTGTGTGTGTGTGTATGTGTGTGTGTTAAATCAGAAAGAAACAGACGGACGAATGGTTTAGAGGGTGTTTCGGTGAGCGAGAGGTCTCGGGTTCGAGCCCGGGCAGGGGCGTTTATTTTTTTTAAAGGCTTATACATCAAGGTAGCCTTTCTAATATTCTTATTATTATTATTATTATTATTATTATTATTATTATTATTATTATTATTATTATTATTATTATTATTATTATTGTTATTATTGCTAGTATTATTATTAATTATTGATATTATGATGTTAACTATTGTTATTACTAATAATAATAACATAATTATTATTCTTGTTAATAAAAACTTATATAATTATCATTATTATTACTAGTATTATCATTAAAAATTATTAGTATTATCATAACTAACATTATTATTATTATTATTATTAGTATTATCATTATTGTATTATTGTTATTATTATTATTATTATTATTATTATTATTATTATTATTATTATTATTATTATTATTATTATTATTATTATTATTATTATTATTATTATTATGAACATATTAATAACATTGATATTATGAAGTTAACAATAAAAGTTGATATGGTAAAATTATGGAAAATGGTTATAATTATATGAATATCTGTACAATTATGAATATGATTATGAATTTAAGATATAGGAACTGCAGTTATAAGTCTAGAAATTAAACACGAAGTTTATGATAAATCTGATTATTATTATTAACACTGTTATTATTATTATCATTATATTATTAAAGTAAATTATCATTATTGATAATATTAGAATTATTATTATTATCATTTCTATTAAAAGTATCATTATAACAAAAATTATCAAAGTATCATTTTTATTAAAACTATCATTCGTACTAAGAGTAAGATTATTATTATTACTATTATTACTATCATTATTAATGTCATTTTTATCATTATTAGTATTATTACAAATAGATATTTTTTTACAATAATAATTAATATTACATATCACTATATCTTTATTATTAAAATGATAATAATTAAGCCATATGTAAAATATATTAATTAATATATAAATATATATTTTTTTATCATATATAAATCTTAATATAAATCTTTGTTATTAATATGTTATAATGAATGAAAAATGATAGTTATATAAAATATATAAATTAAATATAATAAATTTATCTATATAACATATAATATAACAAGTGTATTATTAATAATAATATATATAAGCTTGTTCGATTACAATTACATGTTTTAATATATATAATGGATATAGGTTCGTGAATCCGAGGCCAACCCTGCATTTTTCAGTTTCGTTGTATGAATACTTTTACTACAAAATATCATATCGTGAGTTTCATTTGCTCCCTTTTTACTTACTTTTGAAATATATATTTTGGGACTGAGAATACATGAAATGCTTTTATAAATGTTTGACGCGATAGACACAAGCAAAACATTCCTCAAAAGAATTATTATACAGATGAGAAAGTTATGTCGGTTATTATACTGAATATTTCCCCCTTATTATTATAGCTTGGTAACCTAAGAATTAGGGAACGACACCCTAGTTGACGCGAATCCTAAAGGTAGATCTACGGGCACTGACACCCCCCATTCTAAAAAATGGAATGCTTTAGTACTTCGAGGTTTATATTATTATACAGGAGATACCTATTTAAACAGACGAGAAGTTCTGTATCTATCATACTGATTGTGAATTTACCGGTATGTTTTGGGGATATTCTATAAGCGCTTTAAATGTTAAGGTCGGTTACCAAGCAAGTTTATATATAGAGAGAATGATTTTTATACACGGGATATGTGTATGTTATTTTGTACACGAGATATGTGTACGGTTATTAAGATTCATGAAAAATGGTTTCGTACACGAGATAGGTGTACTGTATTTAAAAGAAATCGCATGGACATTACATGTGGGTACAGGATACGGACCCATTTGTACCATGCATATTTAAATCTTGTGGTCTATTAAAAGTACTAAATTTTATTGTTTATGATAAACCTATGAACTCACAAACCTTTTGGTTGACACTTTTAAACATGTTTATTCTCAGGTATTAAAGAAATCTTTCGATGTGCATTTTCTCATTTTAAAGATATTACTTGGAGTCGTTCATGGCATATTTCAAAAGACATTGCATTCAAATTTATCATCGAGTATTATATTGGAAAGTCAACACTGTTGTTATGATGTAAAATGTTATTTATGATGGCGGTCTATACGTAGAGGTAATTAGTGGTCAAAAACCTTGGATTTATAGATGATGTGTCTTTTAAAAAAATGCAATGTTTGTAAAACGTATCATATAGAGGTCAGTACCTCACAATGGGACCAAATGTTGAAGCGTTCGTCCAGGTGGATTAGGACGAGTTTTGACATTCCACAACCAGCTCACCTGTTCATAACACAAGATGGACAAAGGAGCATCCAATTGAGCAGGTTATTGGTAATCTGGCTAGGGGTGTTAAAACAAGAAGGCATGCAACCAGTAACTTTTGTATGCATGTAAATTTTGTGTCTGTCATTGAACCTACATGTCCTGAAGAAGCAATGAAAGATCCTAGCTGGGCATGAGCTATGCAAGAAGAGATCTCCTAGTTTGATAGGAATAATGTATGGACATTGGTATCCAAACCTGATGATGATGAGAAGAAAATCATTGGTACCAAGTGGGTGTTTAAGAACAAGATGGATGGAGATGGGATTGTGATCAGAAATAAAGCTAGATTAGTAGCTCAAGAGTTTAGGCAAGAAGAAGGGTTGGATTATGAAGAAACATATGCACCACTGGCTATGATGGAAGTAATCAGACTTTTCTTAGCATATGCTGCTAAGATGAACTTTAAGGCGTTCCAGATGGATGTTAAATCTGCATTTCTCAATGAGAAGCTGCAAGAAGAAGTCTATTTCAAGTAGCCACCTGGTTTTGTAAGCAGTAAATATCCAGACCATGTCTACAAATTAGATAAAGCTCTTTATGGCCTAAAACAGGCACCTAGAGCATGGTATGAGACACTTCATGTGTATCTCACTGGACTAGGCTTTAAAGTTGGAAAAATTGATACCACTCTTTTCTCAAAAGAGATAGATGGTGATCTCTTACTGGTACAAATATATGTGGATGATATTATTTATGGTTCTACAAATGAAAAACATTGTCAAAAGTTATCAAAACTTATGTCAAAGACATATGAAATGAGCTTACAAAGAGATTTGCAATACTTTCTTGGATTACAAATCAAATAACTTGATGATGGAATTTTTGTAAGTAAAAATAAATATATCAATGATATGTTAAAGAAATTTGGCCTGACCTGTTTAAAATACATGGGGACTCCAATGGCAGCATCCATTAAAATAGATGCTGATACCAATGGTGAACCAGTCAATATCACTGAATATATAAGTATGATTGGGTCTCTACTTTATCTTACAGTCAGTAGACCAGATATTATGCTTGCCACATGTCTTTGTACCATATATCAAGTTGATCCTAAAGAGTCACACATGCTTGCAGTAAAAAGGATATTTAGGTATATGAAAGGTACTGCCAAACGTGGTCTTTGGTATTCCAAAGACCAGGATTTTGAACTAATTGGGTATTCAGATGCTGACTTTGCAGGTTGTAATATAGGGAGGAAAAGTACTACTGGTGGTTGCAAGTTACTAGGTGGTAACCTGTTAGGTACCCGAGAAGGAGTAAAACGTGTTTCCCTAGCCTTAAGGAGGATCCTTTATACGAGGGCTATATAAAGGATCCAAGGCTCCCTAGATTAGCTAAGCTTAGCCACTGTTATGTAGAGATGTTCAAGAGAGCCGTGGAAATTCAATCTTGACCGATTGACTTTCTCTCTCAATCTTAATGGTTAATTTTCACATTCATTGATATTCATGTGTCAAGGGTCCTAACAATTGGTATCAGAGCCTAACCTTCAACGAAACGAAGGAGATCCCTTTGAATATCATGAATGTTTTCCCTCCACCTTCAAACACAAACACAAACACATATATCTTCAACCAAAACCTTCAAACCTTCATCATCTTCATCATGAAGATATGAAGATCTTCGAAATTTTTCGAAAAATTTTCGAAAAAAATTTCGATACCGAATCTCACCAAAACACAACTAAATGAGATTCATTAAATACCGAATCTCATTTAACGAATTAACACCGACACTTATTCAAATAAAAAACATCACTTATTCAAATCATTCCACAAAACTGATCAATATCATTTATATTTTTCAATTCACAAATTCACAATTCTATATTCACAAAATCAAAATACTTCTGCTACAGTACTCGTATTTCATTATCATCATCAACATAAAAACAACAAAATTTAAATCATTCATTGATGTTGATTAAAGCAATTCAGAAGCAGATTTGTGATCCTATTTCCTTCATAAACGATCGAGAATCATCACAACAAGATTTAAACAACAGATTCGAAGTTCATGAACTGAACGAATTTGCTCATATTCATATTCATGAGTCTCGAATTCAAATTTCAACAAATGATGATCGTTCAACAATCTCATATACAATTTCGTGATCCAGAGACATCAAAGAACACTCGTGATTCATCTATTTCGATTAAAAGTTACAAGTTCGTGGAGATTAAGATCTGAGTTCATCCTTAACCGAACACGTCCTCGTTTTAGCCTCCGGATCATTCTGAACTGAATTGATGAAAAGTAAAAATACAGATTCGTTCATCATCATCTCGTGAAGCTTTATGCCGATTATCATATTCCAATTCATTGTTTCGAGGATGAATTTTAGAGTCAAAGCTTCATGTGCAAAAGTCAACTATTTTTTATTCTTCAAATTAGTGAGTTATATGAAGTTTTTGTTAGAGATGATGCTTTTCAAGCATTATTAGAAGGATTTGACACGATTTTCATGAAGGATTCACTGCCTAAAAATATCTGAAAATCGAATTCCATTTTCAAGCTTATGAAGAACTCGAAGCTACTGTTCATCGATCAATTTCATTATTTGATGCTGTTATGGATCGCGTTGCTTCTCAGATGTTGTTTGTCGCTGCCAATTGAAGCTTCTGGAATCAAATTTGAGCATCAATTTCATCGATTTGAGGTTTTTAGTGAATTAAGTTCATGAAGGTGAATGGCGATTTTAATTACTGATAGAACACATTCGGTATCAATCTTCACTGATTTTGAATCATCTTCGTTATGATTATTGACTCTGATTCGGAATTGGTATGGTGATGATAACTCGGTAGATCATTCGGTATAACTGACATGGTTCTTGCTTCGGTATGATAACTTGATTATGAATCAGACTCGGTTATTGATTCTTCAAGAACACACTCGGTATTGGTTATGTTATTGAATTGCACGATTTGGTATTCGGTATTGGTTTGTGGCTTCTGATTTTTTTAATGGGCCTACCGAGTCTAAATTAGGCCCAACACGCATAAACCGAATCTATCAAGACCACCAACTGAATTTGCTTTAATTTGGGCCTTCAGCTTCTTATAAGCCTAACAAACTGAATCTGGTGTCTTTTATGTGATATTTTCAGTTTCCGTCCCTGTCAGGTTTAAGGGTTTTGCAAGCTCAGTCCAAATACCGAATCTGACTCAATTTTTAACAGTTTTGGCCCCTAAAACTTATCAGAATTTTCACGAATGGTCCTTTACTGAATCTGGCCCTCCAAAACTTATTTCTCCACTACTTTTGAGGATCGGATTCACACGACTTTTCTCATACGCGTTATTTACGATATTTTGGAGATTTACCAAGCACGTCAACCATTTTAAACAATGAAGCTCTTATTTCATGTGAGCATCATTGTAGGGGAGATATGTATATGCTTGATGTGCGTGTGACTTCAATACACGTGCGGTATTGGACTCGGACTTCAAAGAGACAAAGTCAAAGCATTACTTGTTTGACGAGTGGGCAAAGGAAAACCAAAGAGGCTTCCACATTTTATGTTTTCAGAATGCTACATACACAGTTGTTTTCTCACAACTTGAGATCAATGGTGTGAATCAAGGAGTGCATGCTTTTATGCCCAGATCAGAGATGCAGATGGAAATGTGTGCCCAAATTTTCGTATTGCTGTTTGTGTTCACATAATTGGTCTGGATGGTGTTGACAATGGTAGAATCTGGTATGGATTAAAATATATAGTGTTTGTTTATTTTATTTATAGGATACTCATGGTAACATTAAACTTCGGTTTGTTGAAGGTTTGACAATCTACAGATACCTAGACAGAACTTATTGAATTCGGTTGCTGTTGTTCACCATATGGGCAGTATTTGACTGACGTTAAAGACCCATATCAGGTTATTATTTTCGAGTGCGTTTTAGTTTTTTTGTGTCAAGAAGATAAACAAAATTTTTTTTTCAAACCCGTAGATTTACACAGGCTGTTTATAACAAGTTGGAACGAAATTATATTATCGTTTAGTTTGACTACACTTTTTAAATAATTCATCCAAGTGATATATAGGTATGGTAGATTCTATACTATAAAGGGTGTTTTAGTAATATAATCTTTTTTTCTAATAATACTAATAGAGTTTATGTGCACTTAATACAATTGTTTTGCTTTTCAAAGTATATAATGTACGAGTACTTTACAAGTTCCCGATTCTTCAGAATATATTTTACTTAAACGGTTGTACTACTATATTTGGGTTGACAGGTATTTGTAGTACTTGGGCACCGGTAAAAACAATCGATATATTTGATACGAGGAGCACATATATATTTCGAAACATAAACGGTCGATTGAATGTTGCACGAAGACGATTAGATATACGATTGATTGAAAATTGCACTACAACGATGGTTTGAGGTATGTATGTTAATAATCATATATCGTTAAAGTTTATTTTATTCATACTAATACTTTACCTTCTTCTACTTCATGGCAAGATTTGAAGGTTAGTTTTGTCAACTGAAGTTAAACTCATTGTGTGGACTGACTCCAGGACTATATTGAATTTTTGTAATTGATGACTTAGGTCCAACAACTGTGAAAGTTAAAATTACTTGACTAACTCTAGGACCTCATAGGTTTCATTTGGTAAGCGTTTATATAATTACATTGTCACATTTTCATTCTACATAGTAAAAGTGGTGATGTATATATTGTTTTCTTTTGATGTATAGCATGAGTTTGGAGATACTACCAATGGATGCATATCAACAAGTTTGAGTTTTGATATTATTGTAATTAAATTATACCATATGATTTATAGGGTTCATGAATAAGAAGATTTAGTTTGAAAATTGATATTTGTTTTGACATTGATTAATATTAGGACCACATTTTAATCCTAACGGGAATACACATGGTGCTCCTGAAGATGAAAACCGTCATGCGGGTGACCTGGAAAACATAATTGCCAATGCCGATGGTATTTCATTGCAAACATCTTTTTATATCTTCTTATTTAGTTGTTGAAATTAACCGTTAACTTTTATATTCCTAAGTAAAAAATAAATGTTGTTGAATATGTTAGCAGGTGTGGCAGAGGCTACAATTGTTGATAACCAGGTTTGAGCTTAAAGTTTTGTTATATAATATGTTTCATAATGTTGTTTGAAATTGAACTAATTATTTATGTGGTTTTAAGTTAACATTTGGTTAATGAGTATGTGCAGATACCATTGATCGGGGCTAATGCCGTGGTAGGAAGAGCGTTTGGCGTTCATGAACTAGGTGATGACCTTGGAAAGGGTATAATTTTATATTTCTATTAATTGTCATTCGTATTATGTTATTACTAATATGAATATGAATGTTATGTTATATAATTTATTGATGATTTGTGTCGGTTTGAAATTAGGTGGTCACGAACTTAGCCTCTCCACTGGAAATGCAGGCGGGCTACTGGCTTGTGGTATGATATACATAAAGGGATTGAGGAATCATGAAGGCACCAGAGGTTCAATCGCTTCGATTAATAGATTCATATCAATTTATTCGAAAACGATTTAACTTTTTTAAAGTATACCATATTCTGTCAGTTTTATGTTATCTTCATTGTGTAGTCGTAAATGTTTGATAATGTGGATTTATTACTTCTGATATCAGGTTTAAGTTTTATGAGGTTTTATAATGTAGTGTTTTTATGTCTTATTTAATGGGTTGCTGCATGAATGATGTAAATTTTCATGCTTTGGACGCATTGTTGTGGCACATTGTTCTTAAGTAATAGAATGCCGAGTAGGAAGACAAATACAAAATGTAATAATAGTGTGCCACTCCTGGTATGGTGAATGACTATCGGTTGCGTATGATAAAATTGTTTTTCGTTGTAGTTTGTATGCCCAAAAAACAGCAGGCAAAATGTGTCATGCGAATTGCTAGCTAGCGTTAAAATCGCATAAACCTTAATGCAGCAACGCGCTAACCCTCAATTCCTGTGAGTCAGATCCATTTTTCATCTAGCTTGGCTTGTAAAAGGGAATTGATATGTACACAATCACTTTTTACACATACACAACCAAACATTCTTTACAGTATTGTACTGTACAACACTGTAAAGCATATTTGGATGTGTATGTGTAAAAAGTGATTGTGTACGTATCATCACCCTTGTAAAATGGGTCGAAGTATTCCAATACTCCGTGGGTTTAGTTTGGAACACCTGATTGCGTGATTGATCTCTGACAATTTTATTACAATTGAATGTCCAAACCTTCCTTTTTCAACGACACACACTCTTTGCATCTCTTTCTTCCAAGATTTTTTGTTTTCTTCTCAGGCCGGCAATTCATTCAATTTTCCTTTTATTTTTGCGATCCATCGTTGCACCCACTACCTAATCTTTTCTTATTTTCCAATTCCAATTTAGGTTTAAATACTTGCAACTTATTATATAAAGAAAATGTCTTTAGATCTCCCCCCATATACACACATCTATCATCTTTATATCATTACCGTAGCTCAACAACGTAAGTAATTCCAAAACCCTTGATTTATTTCTTCTAATTTATTACAATTTTCTCTTGGGATTTTCGTCGAACACATTGAATGCGCATCCAATTATCATTTATTCAGTAGATATAATATTAAATTTTAATGATACATGTGTATCTGTTTTAGTTTAGTTTAGATTGGATTCATGTTGAGTTTGTTGGACTTAATTTAGAGATAAAGGTTGGTGTGATGGTCAGATCATCACCATAAATCGAACCAATTTGATCTGTATCTCGATCATCATCATCATCATCTAAATCAGGTATGAGTTTAGATGATGCACAATTTGTTAATGGTAACTCTCAACAACAATCGGTTGGTTCGGTCGATTTGGGATCTAAAAGAGTATCACATGGATCTAGAGGAGGTGGTGCTGATTCAGAAGGGTTTAGTATGTCCATGTCACATAGGGATATTAACGATGAAGATTCTAGGTTGATTTATGTAAACGATGCTTTAAAAACAAACGAAAGGTTCGAATTTGCAGGGAATTCGATTAGAACAGCTAAATATTCGATTTTTAGCTTCTTACCTAGAAACTTGTTTGAGCAGTTTCACAGAGTTGCATACATATATTTCCTTATTATTGCTATCCTCAATCAGCTTCCGCAGCTCGCGGTTTTTGGGCGAGGTGCTTCTATATTACCGTTGTCGATTGTGTTGTTAGTTACAGCGATTAAAGATGCTTATGAGGATTGGAGACGGCATAGATCAGATCGAATTGAAAACAATCGAATGGTGTCTGTTTTGATTAATGATAGATTTCAGTTGAAAAAATGGAAAGATATTCAAGTAGGCGAGGTTGTTAAATTTTCTGCAGATGATACAATTCCTTGTGATATTGTGCTGCTTTCGACAAGTGATCCAACTGGTGTTGCTTACATTCAAACCATAAATTTGGATGGGGAATCGAATCTAAAAACACGTTATGCGAAACAAGAAACGCTTTCGCGGGTCCCGGAAAAGGATAGAATTAACGGGTTGATTAAGTGTGAGAAGCCGAATAGGAATATTTATGGTTTCATGGCGAATATGGAAGTTGATGGAAAGCATTTATCACTTGGCCCATCGAATATTGTGCTTCGAGGGTGCGTGTTAAAGAACACGAATTGGGCGGTAGGTGTTGCGGTTTACGCTGGAAGCGAGACAAAAGCTATGCTTAACAGTTCGGGTTCACCTTCAAAAAGGAGCCGTTTGGAGACCCGAATGAACCGTGAGATTATATTGTTGTCTGTTTTTCTTGTTGCTTTATGTGCGGTTGTCTCTGTTTGTGCTGGTGTTTGGTTAATACGCAATGAAGATGATCTTGAAATCATGCAGTTTTATAGAAAAAAGGACTACTCTAAGCTGCCAGTCGAGAACTACAACTATTCTGGTGTGGCTATGGAGATATTTTTTACTTTTTTAATGTCGGTGATTGTGTTTCAGATTATGATACCGATTTCTTTGTATATATCTATGGAGCTTGTGCGTGTTGGTCAGGCTTACTTCATGATTAGAGATGATAAAATGTATGATGAAAGTTCAAACTCTAGATTTCAGTGCCGAGCGTTAAATATAAATGAGGATTTAGGACAAATAAAGTATATATTTTCTGACAAAACGGGTACGCTAACGGAAAACAAAATGGAATTCAAGTATGCCAGCATTTTTGGTGTAGATTATAGTGGGGAGAAAATTAACATTGATGACGAACACCGGGGATACTCCATTCAAGGTATCACATAATTTTCTCTATTTGTCTCCATTTAGTAAGGGTCGAAATGGACGGGTCAGGTAGGGTTGAACCAGAACTTTTCTTAGAAGTGATTAAAGCATGAGTTATAATTACAAAATTAATATTGTTACAATTTATTGTAATTGAATAATGATGACTTAAACTCGTCTGAGCCTTTCCCCTTTTAGCTAAATTTCTTGATTTGATTTTGACATATTTGAGATAAAACGTAATGAAAGTTGACCCATTTCTGAATTAATCAGGTTTGTCACGTTTGACTCATCTATAAGTTGGCCCTGTTTGTGATGCTATATGTGTTCTTTGTTCAGTGAAATGTAATAATTTTCATATCATTATCTGGTTTCAGTGAACGGGCAGGTTTGGAGACCAAAAATGAAGGTAGTTGTTGACAAGGAGTTACTTCAACTATCACAAAATGGAAAAAATACAGAAGCAGGCAAAAAGATTTTTGATTTTTTTCTCGCTTTAGCTGCTTGTAATACAATCGTGCCAATTGTTGTTGACACATCTGATCCTGCTGAAAAGCTGGTAGATTATCAAGGAGAATCGCCAGATGAGCAGGCACTCGTGTATGCTGCAGCTGCTTATGGTTTTATGCTTATGGAACGAACCTCTGGTCATATAGTTATTGATATTCAAGGAGAACGAACAAGGTATGATAGTAACTGTTTCAGCTTTGGCTTAGATATTTTCTTAATCGTATCCGTTATGTTATTCTTATGTCTAATCTTATCATGATTATGTTCTAGTCAGTGTACTCACTAGGTCCATGTACTCGATAGATCCGTGTTTTAAATTAGTCTGGTTTACTCTTTGACACACCGTGGTCCAAATATTATCAGAAAAGATAAAAGTTTTGAAGTCGAATTTTGTTTTGGAAATTATGTAAGATATAGTAAATTTACAGATTCTAAATTTGATTAATGGTCTATATAGTCTTATTAATGGTCTATATATAAATAAATAAATGCACAAGTTAGCCTATCTTTTTCTATGTAAATGCTTTTATGAATTCTACTTCCTTAGTCCATAAGGAATATTGAACTCTACACGTTTCATTATCCCCCAAAACTGTCATTTTCAGAAAGTAATAGTAAGATGGATGCGATGTTTCTAAGTTGCACCTCCTTTTTTGAATGATTGGATCGAGTGATATGTAATTTTATTCTTATCATGAAAAGGTTGTGCAAAAGTATACATCTTTATGTTCCCTCTATATATAAAGGGGATCCTTTTTGGTACCAAAGGGGTACTTTTTAACTCCCTTCTTTATTTTACTTTATATTTACATCTTTTTTTTTTTTTTGAAAGACTTTATATCTATGCCTTTAGAATTTGGACTCCAATATTTATATTTTAATTTTTATATCTATGCCTTTAGAGTTTAGACTCCAATATTTTTTTACTTGTAGTTGGTTACTTCTAATTTGACAAAATTTCCAATTATGACATCACAGATTTAATGTTCTTGGAATGCACGAGTTCGATAGTGACCGAAAAAGAATGTCAGTTATATTAGGATTCCCTGACGGTACCATAAAAGTCATCGTGAAGGGTGCCGACACATCCATGTTCAATATTATCGATAAATCCGTCAACTTGGATATCATAAACGCAACTAAATCTCATCTCTATTCATATTCTTCAATTGGTTTAAGAACCCTTGTTGTTGGAATGCGTGAATTGGGTGTTACCGAATTCAACCAATGGCAATCTTCCTATGAGACAGCTAGCACCGCCGTAATGGGTCGGGTCGCTTTGCTCCGTAAGGTCGCCATTAATTTAGAAAAAAATATCGAAATAGTCGGTGCATCGGCGATAGAAGATAAATTACAAAAGGGTGTTCCGGAAGCAATCGAGTCTTTAAGAAAGGCGGATATGAAAGTTTGGGTTTTGACTGGTGATAAGCAAGAAACTGCAATTTCAATTGGCTACTCGTCTAAGTTATTAACCAGTAATATGACTCAAGTTGTGATTAATAGTAACTCTAAGATGTCGTCCAGGCAAAATTTGGAAGATGCATTGAATACATATGGTGGTCCCGAAAGTAATGAAAGTTCTCTTGCCTTGATTATTGACGGAACGAGCCTTGTATATATCCTTGATTCCGAGCTTGAAGAACAGGTGATTGCTAAATGCTTTGAACCCATTGGTGGCAATTTGGGTGGGTAATGTATTCAAGTTGCTCTCATCTGGTACGGGTGGAGATGGGTCAGATTAGGAGGGCCTAAAACCTTTTTTTTTTTGTCCAAAGTTTCAACCTTTATAAATAACTAATGTGTCAAATATAATAACAGAAGTTAAGCTGTTTTAATAATAATATCACGTCGTCTTTTACAATATAAAGATTTAGGTGGTATTATGGAATATGGATAAAAAGTTAACTTCCGAGCTACTTTTGACATGTTTGAATTATTATTTTTCTATTTTAAGGCTAATCTTTTGAACCCGTTCATGAGTAATATGGTTGGAATTGCCACCTACACTTTCCTTTGTTTGACTTAATTCTTTATATACAGAATTTTCTAAGTCTTTCATGTTTCAGCTATTTCAATTAGCCAGTAATTGTGCTGCGGTACTATGTTGTCGAGTTGCTCCACTGCAAAAAGCTGGGATTGTGGCACTGATAAAGAATAGGACGGACGATATGACCCTTGCCATTGGGGATGGTAAGCATTATTTCATGTGTTAGTGTCATGAGATGTTTAACTGAAACGACAAGTACTATAACTTACTTCATAATAGTAGTCGAATCCCGTTTAAAGGTGGCAAAAGTATTCCGCGTGCAAGTTGGGTAAGAGGTCAAAATGGAAAGTTTTAGTATGGTTGGGATGACCCATCAACAACTTTTTCTCCACTTTATTTATTTTTTAGAAATAGCTAGTTTGTTAACTATGACTACAAGAACTGTATTAACGGTTTGATCAAGTTGAGTGAATGTTGGAGGTGTATGCATTAAAATTACACTGGCAATTTCAACCCAAACCGACCCATTTAGCCCTTTAGCCGATTTTCTTACAAAATAATAATAATTTGAAGTATTAAACAAATTTGAAATAACTCAAATTAAACCGCTTATAAGTAAATGGATTTAAAATGTTATCTTGAATACCATGTCCTCGTAAAACTAAATTATGCTGTACCATCCACACCCACTGTAGTAATAAAGTTTCCTATAAACCTAACATTATGAATGTTTTACTTTAATATCGTGAATTGTGAAAACCGCATCTAAATTTGGATTTATCTGTCTGAGTTAAACAGTCGATATATATCTCTAAATCTAGAATAATACTCCCTCGTATCAGTTTGAGTCTGATGATAAACATTTCCTTTAAATTCTGTAGGTGCAAATGACGTTTCAATGATCCAAATGGCTGATGTTGGAATTGGAATCAGTGGCCAAGAGGGTCGTCAAGCTGTGATGGCGTCGGATTTTGCTATGGGCCAGTTTAGATTTCTGGTTCCTCTTTTGTTGGTCCATGGACATTGGAATTACCAGCGAATGGGTTACATGATACTCTATAACTTTTATCGGAATGCAGTGTTTGTCTTCATCTTATTCTGGTAAGTATGTGTAACTCCACTTAGAAAGATATAAAATGAATCTTTAGATTTTCTTTTTTCAGTTTTATATATATACTTGCTATAAGCATGAATTTTCCTAGTTGCAAATGCTGCAGTGTACAAAAAGAGAAAGAAAAAAAAAATTCTTTATATTTTGTATTTTTAGTTAGATCGATAGTTTACTTGCTCTAAGCATGAATTGTTGTATTCCATCTGTTTAACTTTGGATGACCCTTGACCCATATGAACTGTTTCCATTTAAGCTGAATTTTACCTTCATCCGTTGGACTGGTAAATTATAAAAAAATAATTTGCAATTCAATGCATAAATGGGTCGACATTGTAACTGTTAGTGGATGTTGATATTTCATAACATTCTATAATTTTTCATCTTTCATACTCTTTGTGCAAGATCAAGAATCCAAGTATTGTTCTTTTCCTACTGTAATTCATTTTCTGATGTATACAATATACAATTCTGTCCAGGTACGTGCTGTTTACAGGTTTCACTTTAACCACAGCTATTACAGAATGGAGCAGCGTATTATACTCCGTACTCTATACATCCGCACCTACAGTTATCATCGCAGTTCTCGACAAGGATCTAAGTAGACGGTCTCTAATGACGTATCCTCAGTTATACGGGGCCGGACAACGAAACGAAAGCTATAACGCAAAGTTGTTTTGGCTTACAATAGCAGATACGTTGTGGCAGAGTATCGTTGTCTTCTACGTTCCTCTATTTGCGTACTGGAGAAGCGATATCGATGGTTCGAGCTTAGGTGATTTGTGGACACTAGCAGTTGTGTTTCTTGTTAATATTCACTTAGCCATGGATGTTTTTAGGTGGACTTGGATTAGTCATGCATCGATTTGGGGGTCCATTATTGCGACTTGTGTTTGTGTTATCATTATCGATGCGATTCCCGTTTTACCCGGTTACTGGTACGTTAAACATTTCTTGTTAAATTTCTGCGTAACTCCTTTTAGATGACGGTGTTTTAAATGCTATATACTTGCATTGTGTAATTTTAGTAATTATAAGAAGCTAAATATCTGAATAATATGATTTAGGAGGTTGTATGCATTAAAGATACACATTGGGTGACTTTAAATCCATTCGACCCGTATCATGTTCCCTTTAATGCAACTTTTCTTATTCTACTCCTTTGATTTGCTAGAGATAATGCATAGCCTAATCAATTTATTCATAAGTAAGAGGGTCAATGTTGTCACATCAAGTATTTATGATTTATAACTCACTCTGCGTTGAAAGGGATTCATTTTGACTTGTTCTGTAAATTATTCTAAATTAAAATTTACGGTTTTTTCTAACGACAACTTTTAGGGCTATCATTAACAAGCTAGTAAGTGTTGTACATAGCGGTTAATTGTTATTTTTAGGGTGTCAGTTATTCAGATGTGCAACACTTTTAAGCGTGTTAACGGCAATCTTTTCAGAGGTGTAATAAAAATTTAATTTAATAGTTGCTATTTCAGGAAACACTCTAGAAGAAGTTATTATGGCAGTGTATGCATGATACGGAAATTTTTATAAAAAAATTATTGGAAATTTTTAGATTTGCCATGGCGCAGCCTATATCTTGTTTTTATTTTGCAAATTCTAGGAAATATAAAGAATATATATACAGCACTAAATATGAAACTAATGAAACTGAATGTAATAAATGCAGGGCAATCTTTGATCTTGCAAGCAAAAAATCATTTTGGATATGCTTACTTGGCATACAAATAGCAGGCGTAATACCTCGATTTGTTATAAAGATGTTCATACAACACTGTAAACCTTCAGACATTCAAATAGCAAGAGAAGCCGAAAAGTATGGCAATGTAATGGAGTTAAGTGGTCAGGAAATAGAAATGAATCCGCAACGGAGATAACCCATGCATAATTATTGTAATTTCTTCGTTTTGTAATATTCTTTTTCACATATTCTTTAGGTTGGTAGAGAAAAAAAAATTTCTCTCGCTCGCCTGTGTTGTTAGTTGTGTAGTTGTGCTCGTTGAGTATGTAATCTTTTTTTAGGTTTGTATTATTGTAGATTTACCATTATTTACAACTCAAAACTCGATGCGTTTTGCGTCAATGTTTTCCTTGAAGTTAGTCAATCATATACGAATACAGATGTATGTTTTTCCTTTTAGTAAAAACCTTACCTGACTCAAGTTTTTTGTTGAAGTATATGGATTAATTAGGAGTGGTAACAATAGTAATGGTCAAATTCAAATTAGCTGTTTTTGCGAACTCATTTGGAAAGGCCAGGGTGCCATGGCTGCCCAAAAGTGGTGTTGTCCTCTGTTTTTAACTTTTTCGTCTCAACAAATCTATCTTTTGCTTTTGACTGATAAAACATGATGTATATTTTAGATTTTTTCCCAAATGGAGCTCTTTAAGTATGTTGTTAGGGTGGTCCCATCTGTTATGTCTTCCAAGCCGTCGTCCTCTTAGTCCTCGAGAACACCATTGGCATCAAATAGTCCAGCCTTTAGTCCTTATCCATGTCTATTTCAATCATATTTGTGGACGGAGGATTATGTTATATTGTGTGGTACCTTTTACTTCTTTAATTGTACATTTAATTAATTAATTAATATAGTGGGTCCAAATTTATTTGTGAAAGTATGTCATTGTTGGTAGTGTTTAGTCCTGAATAAATCCTGCGAAGAAAGTGCTGATGTGGCACTAACGTGGCGGCTAATCCTGGGAAGAGAGGAACTTCACCAACCATTAGGAGCACCCTTAATATGGATTAAAATATTGTAGTACATAGTGGTTAATTATTGATATATGAGTGACGAAGTCTAAAATTACGTTTGGGAAAATTCAAAATTTATAGTTTGGAAAATTAAAAGTGGTGAAATTGTACATGTAAATGTAAGGTGCTGTTTGTTTTTTAAGATGTTAAGAAGATGTGGTCTGAAGGTCTGTATACTGAATAATGAAGACTGTTTGTTTTTATGTCTGCAACATAACTTAATTCTGTCTGCAGCACTTAGAAGCACATTTCTAAGTCTGCGAGGCTGCAGACATAATAAGACATTATTTTATCTTATGTCTTCAGAAAAACAAACTGTCTGCAGTAAAAACGTCTGCGAGCGCGCAGACATAATACATAATAAGGTCTGCAGACAGGAAAACAAACAACACCTTAATGTCTATTGGGTCAAAACGTGTAAGTTTGGCAGGGACACGCTAACCCTGTGTGCCGTAGCACCCACCAATCCCACCCCGAAAGAGACCTGTGCCGGAAAAGTACCTCCTCCCAGTACCCACAGTGACGGCAAGGCGATCTTTACCCCAGCTAGCTAGCCCCCCGAAGCACCTCATAAATTTCCCCCTGGAGGGAGAAATAATTCCATGCGGGGCGCCCAGACTGAGAATCGAACTTGCGCCTTTCTTGGGTCAAAGCTTCCCCCACTGTGGGCCCAGGGATCAAAGGCATCGGGTACCACTGAGCAATAAGCTCGTTGGTCCTAAATGTCTATTGGTGTCTAAACCGTCTAGGGTTTTTTTTTCTTTTTTTTTTAGTTTACTTCGAATATAATTTTTTTTTTATCTAGTTAACTTAAATCTCATCTGTTTAAACTAAATGAAATACAGGTATTTTTCAGCAGCGAAGCCCATATTACTTTTTAATGTTTAAGAATTATAAGATATGTCATTTAGATGTTTAAATAATTTTTGAAACATTTTCATGAAAAGTTGTACTCATCTTGTATTCACATAGACCAATTGAATTAAAGAAAGAAAAAAAAAAAGAGCTAGCACGAATCGTCTTTGGAGCGTAAACTCCTGCTAAATGAAGTTGAGCCCGCGGCGTGGTATGTCACGATTACCAATGGTCCGTGATTGACATCCATCATCACCCATTCAACATAAACAATTGCACCCTTACGAGTTTTGTATTTTTCTTTTTCATTTTCTTTACCGACACTTTTTATTTACCTTTTTATTTTAAGCTAAAACACCACACTTTACTTAAGTATCAAAAAAAGGTGGTCATTGCCACATAATGAATAAGGTAAAATCAAAGAGATGTTCAACAAATGACATTGTAATTTAAAACATTAGAAAGTTTTGATTCATTTGTTTCTTTTATGCTTTATTATGAAGAGATAGATCTTTGGGGGCAAATGAGAATCCTACCCACAAAGCTCTAAGTTATATATAGAAATCATAAAAGCAAATTTTCAAGACACAAACCAATTTATTAAACAGACATAGGTGTATGCATGGTATAGAACTGGACCAAACTAGTTCGGTTCAGTTTTGTCTCAAGTCCTAATTTATGGTAAAAAGTTGGACCGAGGACTGGACCATATATTTTCGGATTAGTCTGGTCCGTTTCAGTTCAGACTAAACAGGCAAAATGTGGATCGGGGACCAGACTGAAATAGCTCGGTTTGGTTGGAGACCCGCTCGGTTCTTGATTTTCGATTCCGTTCTTCGTTTTATCCCGAACCGTGTACACCCCTAATCAAACATACCTGGATATTTAATTGTACTCAATTTTACATGATTGGGAGAAAAGTCTAGGATAGAATTGAGAGAGAAGTTTATATATTTCAATGTCTCTCAATCGAATATATTATATAGACAAATTCATATGACATTCCATTAAATATTTTTATCTCAATTATTATGTGACGACCAAGTGATATTTCCACACATCATTTTGATTTATTCTCTACTAATTTATTGCACTTCCTAAAATACCCTTATCATAATTATTTTGATTGTTCCCATTTAATTATTACGGAGTACTTGATAGTTTATACTTTATTCACTTCTATTTCATTCATATTAAAAAATAATAATTTTACATGTTTTAACAAATTTGTCACTAAATCACTACCTAATTCACCACTTAATAATTATTTAAAGAGAAATGTCACTAACTAAATGTGACATTAGGATATTTTGAACAATTTTGTAACAACAAAACTTATCACTAAATATTCACCACTTAATAACTATCTAAATGAAAATGTCACTAACTAAATGTGATATTAGGATATTGATAGTTATGCGAAGTGTATATAAAATAGCTTAAATTTTAGCAGGGAAATACTATTAAATACGATACAATTTTACACAAGATATTTATTTATTTATTGAATGGATATACTTAAACCTTGCTACAACACTTATAGGCAGTGTACCTAATCGTACAGTAGTGTAGTTTTTAGTAAGTCCGGTTCGTTCCACAGGAAAAATCTTTTAATCAAAGCTTAACGCTATATTAGTTTAATTTATAAAAATACAAATATATATATAAATAATATTATTATTATAAAGGGGGGTTTTTACCGTTTAATGACCGGTTTGTCGATTTTAAAACTTTAGTCGCAGTTAAAACTAAATGTAAAATATTAAATAAATAACAGACTTAATTTAAAGCGTAAAGTAAATAACGATAATGAAATTGCGAATAATAAAAGTGCGATAAAATAAACTTGCGATAATTAAAAAGTACGATAATTAAAATTGCAATTAAATACAATAACAATAAATAAAAGTGCGATAATTAGAAGTGCAATTAAATATAAAATAAAGGAAATTAAATATGAAATAAAAGAATTATGCTTATTTAAACTTTCGTAATCATGATGTTTGACGTGTTGATTTTAGTTTTATACCCATGGGTTAATTGTCCTTTGTCCTGGATTATTTAATATGTCCATACGGATTTGTCCATAATAGTCCATCAGTCATAAATATAAAGAGCGAAAGCCTTCGTCAAATTATTCTTATTCCCGAAGTCAAATATTCCAACTAATTGGGGATTCGAATTGTAACAAGGTTTTAATACTTTGTTTAATGAATACACCAGGTTATCGACTGCGTGTAAACCAAGGTTTTACTACTTTGTTAACAATTACACCAATTACCCTTGAATGTAATTCACCCCTGTTTCAACAAGTCTATTAACTATTAATCCAGTTCCGTGTCCGGTAAAATGAATAATTATTGGTATTTATAGATATCCCGCCCACCGTACCCAGTCAAGCGTATGTGGTTATATATAAATACGTCGAATTATAAGTTTGTATATTAAATTAACAAGGTATTGTTTAGTTAAGATAAAACCCATTAATAGCCCATAGTCTAATTTCCACAAGTGTCGTTCTTTTATCCAAACCCCAATTATGGTACAAAGCCCAATTACCCAATTTTAGTAATTAACCCAACATCATGATTACTTCGGTATTAAATAAGCATAATAATAACTTAGCTACGAGACATTAATGTAAAAAGGTTGAACATAACTTACAATGATTAAAAATAGCGTAGCGTTACACGGACAGAATTTCGACTTACACCCTTATAACATTCGCTAACATACCCTTATTATTAGAATTAAAATTAAAATTAAATTTAAAATATAAATTATAAATATAAATATTACGTATAGATAGATGGATGGATATATATGATATTAAAACTCGTCGAATTTCGCTGGCTTTTATAGGGATTTTTGTCCAGGGGGACTCCGCGACTCGCGTAATTTTTGCACTGCAAACTCCGCAACTCGCAGAGTTTGCTTTTACAGCTCACACAAGTTTGGAGCCTTTCTTGCCGACGGTTTATAATATATTATATAATATATAAATAATTATAAGAATTATTTAAATATTATATTATATTTATGTGCATAGTTGACTTGTAATTTTTAGTCCGTTGCGTCGAGCGTTGAGAGTTGACTCATGTCCCGGTTCCGGATTTTCGAACGTCCTTGCGTACAATTTAATATCTTGTACTTTGCGTTTTGAATCTTGTACTCTTGTAATTTCGAGACGTTTCTTATCAATAATTGGAACCTCTTTGATTGTATTTTGTACTTTTGAGCTTTTTGGTCGTTTGCGTCTTCAATTCATCGAATCTATCTTTTGTCTTCACCTTTTATTATTTAAACGAATATCACTTGTAAATAGGACAATTGCAACTAAAAGCTTGTCTTTCTTGAGGAATAATGCTATGAAATATATGTTCGTTTTTAGCATTATCAAATATTCTCACACTTGAGCGTTGCTTGTCCTCAAGCAATATAGTCTTGAAATACTAGAATCACTTCTTTATTCTTCACACTTTGTACATCAGTGATTTCTATACGGCGGTATAAACAATGGTAGTAACGATATGGTTTACAGTCTCACATGACTATAAAAATTTAGATCCATTAAGGAAATTGGATCTTTATGAAAACATTTGATTTTTTGAAAATTTTAATCTAGCTTTTACCCTAGATAAGTTTTCCGGAATAACCCTTCACCGGTGTTTGCAAAATATTTTTGTGGGTTTGGTGGGTTTCAGATTTGAAAATTTTAGCTGAAAACTTGCGGTTTTGTGTCACCCACTTGCTAACCTTGTATTAGGAAAGCAACACGTCCAGTATACTTGCTCCGTATATTACCTTTCAGTAAACTACCGTCCGGTTGTAAAGAAAAGCGTTGAACAAGCAACTGTTAAGGCAATGTCCCCTGACATGCTTTTAATTATGGTCTATAACGTGTCAGACGCAATTACTATCCTTGATAGGAGCAATAGTAAAGCTCTCCCTTATGATTTTTCGGTCTGGCACAAGGTCCTGTCTTTGACCATGCTATGCAACCACCGTTCTTACGGTTGACACCCGATTTGGTTCAGGTGACCTAATGAATTCCAGGTGAATTCCTAGGATTTTACGTTCAATGGTAATGAACGCATTAAAAATGGGTTTTCAGAAAACAAATCGGTTTGTAATTTTGATCAAAATATTTTCTCGTTCAAGCTCGAGTTTAGATATCATTGAATTCCATGAGTTTGTAATTCTCAATCTTTAAAGTCAATCTCTAGGATTGAGTAATTTCAGTCTTAAAAGCTGATTTTTAATCTTTAAGGAGATTATCCTTTCTGGGGATCTGATTCATTAGTCTTATCAAGCTAATTTGCACGGTGCCCCCCCCATTTTACGAGATAAATCCTTCTCATGGTTAGGATAAATCTGACCACTTGGTGACCCTGTTTTATGCTGAGGTCTGTGGATTTCCTGCTGATTTTAGTGATGACTTTTCTAGATTTTTCGTCAACCTACAGCTGGTCTGGACGACAACTTCCTGACCTAAATCAAGAAGCGCGTTTCTTTTTCGGAAGACTTTACTTCCTTTTAATGATGGAATTGATTCATCGTGTAGATCCATCTCTTCTTTTCTTTCATCGGGTAAAACAGTTTAGTTTAGTCCAAAGCAAAAGTATTTTCAGTTATTTGTTACAGAAATATGTGACATATGTTTAAAATATCTTGGTAAATTTTCCCACACTTGGCTTTTATTTTCCTTTTTATTGTCCTCTATTCCATTTTAAATGAATTTTAACATTTTGGTTTGTTTCTCAATTTATGTCCTTTTCGAGGTAACAATAATTTCGGTGTTAAAACCTAGTTTTATCGTTCATAAATATGTATAAACATGATTTTGAGTTCATTTAATTGAAAATTTTGAAAAATTTTACTAGAATTGGGTAGTCAGTATATAAGACTAGGGCTGTTCTTTATTATCAGAGAGCACTAGATTCTAATACAACTACTACTTTACTAGTATTTCTAATGGTAATCAAGTGTATAAAGTAAAAAATTTAAAATCCGAAAGAATTTAACCCCTTTCCACACTTAAGATCTTGCAATGCCCTCATTTGCAAGAAATCAGTAACAATTTAAATTATTGAGGGTGATTTGTGTGAAAATGATTAAATTTTACTAAAGTTTTCAAACATATTGGCGTTTGTTTGCTGAATGATAAATGGTGCATATCATTTGTTCATTCCGTCTTGTTGTTATATCACATTTATTTTGCATCTTGTCGTCAAAATTAGTTGCTTTTGCTGAACTTAATGCCAGTCTTTGAAAATGCGTTGTTTTACCCTGTTGTGTACATAAGATAAACTGCAAACATATATACATATTTTTGAAGTTTGGTATATTACCCCACATTCAAAAATTATTAAAATCTAATAAAAAAAATTAGAAAATTATAAAAACTATTACAATATTAACATAAGTATTAAATGTATTACAAATAATAAAATAAATAAAACTAAGTAGACTAGGGATGATACTGATACCAGTAGGGGTTCCATGCATAACCATATGTGTTATAAAATGCTTCGGCAGGGTTATACGTAGGATACGGTGGTTGGATCTCTATAGACCAGGGAGGAAATACGGACGATGGAGTAGGAATATAGTTTCTACCTATTTGTTGGCAATAAGCTATGATTTGGTTTTGATGAACTTGCCAATCTTCAAATGCTCGATGTCTAGCATTTTCGTACTCTTGTGAAGCTATAAACCTTTGCATTTCTGTCATTTCATTTCCTCCTCCCACATTACCTGGCTGTTGGTTTCTCTCAACCTGTGGATGTCTACCATGGTATTGTACTGCGGCGTTATTTCGCCTCTTCAAAACCTTCGCACCATGGTATACATTTAAACCTATTGTATCGTGGGGTTCTGGTTCTTCGACTAATAATCCCCCCCGACTTATATCCACATCGAGATACTCAGCAATCAAAGTAATAAATATACCACCTCCTATTATGCTATTCGGTCTCATCCCCCTAACCATAGCTGATAAATAATAACCCACACAATAAGGTATACTTACAGCGCTTTGTGGGTCTCGAATACACATGTGGTAAAACAAATCCTGTTCATTTACCTTTTCCTTGTTCTTACCTCGTTGTGTAATCGAATTGGCTAAAAACCTATGAATTACTCTTAATTCAGCTCTATCTATATCCAAATAAGAGTAATTTCCCCCTTTAAATCGGTGATGGCTAGTCATTTGACTCCATACACCATGCGTATCAAAATTTTCGTCTATCTTTCTACCATTTAGTATCAACCCTCTACAATCGGCAGATGCTAACTCCTCAGGCGTATATATACGTAAGGCCTGAGCCATGTCTAGTAAAGACATGTGGCGCATCGAACCTCCTAACAAAAATCTAATAAAAGATCGATCGGTTAAACTAGCTACCCGATCATTTATTTCTATACTACACAACAATTCTTCACACCATACTTTATATACAGGTCTACGCATGTTGAATAAATGTACCCAATCGTTAAAAGTAGAATTACCATACCTCTGTGTAAGTAATTCCCTAATTGGCTCGGCCAATTCTACAGCTTCTAACGGTGCCCATTCTATTACCCTAGGTACTTCAACAACTTTAGAATGAAGAGTATGCAAGCCCCTTTGGTATTTTGGATAATCTATCCAACGTCTGTCAAATCTCAAGTTCGGGTGCAAATCTTCCAAGTGCATATCAGAAAATGTCATAACTGGTTGTAGTAGTTATCCACCTCCTATTGTTCCGCATTCTCAGCAGGAGCATTGCGAGCTTGGGATGAAGATTCACCCCTTTCAGTCTACAAAACACATCAAACACAATTTTTGTGCATCCAAATATGCATTAGTGTCAGCAAAATCATCAATCAAAATAATTACAATGACATGATCAATTTATATCAAACTTATGCTCATTTTCATATTTTTATCAAATCTACACTTTTTCAAATAAGCATATACGAAAATGTTCGCCAAGTTCATAAGCATTCAACTCAAATAACATGTCAAAATAATCATTACTAGCAATTAAACAAGTTTCAAATGGCATTATCTCTCAAAAATCAAGTTCATGAATTTTAGACTTGAAAAAGTCCACTTTAATTCTCAAAATCATGTTTAGGCTCAAGGTTTGGATCATTTAACTACCTAAACATGTTACACTACTTAATTTAGCAATAATTCATGACAAAAATCGGCCATAACCTGTTTATATCAAAAAGCCCCAAATTGCTCAAGAACACAAACCCTAGATTACTCAAAATTTGAAGTTTAAGGCTTCTAATCATGTTAAATAGCATTAATCTAGGTTATACAAGCATAATACATAAGCAATTTAAGCATAATTACACTAAAAAACATCAAAATCGAATTGGGTATAAAATTGCTCAAGAACACTAATTTTCGGATTAAATGGTGTTTAGGTGTAGAAATTTACCGTTTTTCTTGAGTAATTCCTTGATAGCATCCTTCTTAACATGATTTTAGTAAAAGATTTGATGAAAAATGGTCAAAAATTGCGAATTTGGGAGTGTTTTTTCGTGTATTTTCGGGTGTTTTTTTCGCAGTATTTGGTGTGGTAGTGTGCAACTGAGCTGTTCTTTACGTTTTTATTTTTTTTTTTGTAATTTGGTCTCTCCACGAGTCGTGGTATTTGACTCTTCAAACTCCACGAGTCGCGGCGTTTGATTTTTTTTTTTTTATAAAAAGATTAACTTATAAAACAATTATTTAATAAATTTAAAATTTTGTTTTCCTTTGTTATTTAGGACGAGGTCGATTCGGATCGATGTCCTAGTCCGTCCCTCGACAAAATTTTAAAATTTGTCCTTTTGTAGCGATTGTTTTAAAAGCTTAGATTTTTGGGTTTTTTTTTTTTTTAATATTTTTGGCATACTTTAATTCAATAAGATTAAAAATAATGATAATAAAAGTTCTCGTCCCTCCCTCGGGTAAAGCAATTTCGGTTCAAAGACCTAGTCTTCAACTTACGACGAATTTTAAAAATCATATTTTTAACTTAGCGACATAAAGTAAATTTTTGTTTTTAAATTCACACAACTTAAATTTAAAAATGCATAAAATTAAAAATTTACACCAAACTTAATTAAAAATGCATAATATTAAAAATTCACACCAAACTTATATTATATTTTTGTTTTTATATATACAAACTTATATTAAAAATATTAATTTTTCAAATATTGACAAACTTAAATATATTGATTTTACAGAGTTCACAATATTAATTTAAGATTTATATATTAATTTTAAAAACATGGTAAAAATAAAATTAAAAATTTTTTTGGTCTTTTATCCCACTTTAATCAATCAAATATTATCAAAAATATGCGCCCCTCTTTTCGGTAAAGTAATTTCGGTTCCATGACCTAATTTAACTCATGACGAATTTTTGAAATATTTTGGGTTGATTGATTAAAGATATTTATACCTTAAGAATAAACGTTAAATTTCGCAGTGATGTAATAAATTTTTGAATGATATCAATAATTTCGGTCGCCAAACCTAATTTTATTCAATACCAATTTAATACTTTATAGCGAACAAATTAGCGTTTATTATCAAAAGGTTAAAAAAAAAAAAACAACTGTACAGACTTACCTGTGAGATAGTATTCTTAGTTATATGATCTATCCCATTCATAAGATAGTCGGTTTAATTAGTTTTCCATAGCTACATAGGCGTAACCTCGAGCATTCAGTGTTTTTTCTTCTAAACATATGAACGGTCCGTCTCTGCATAAAGTAACAAATTCGGTGTTTGAATAGGTTTGATTATTTGAACATTTACCTCCATGTGACCATTTTCCGCATTTGTGACATCTTTCTAGGTGTCGTGCTCTTCTTTTTGCTGCGGATTTTGATTTTCCTTTACCAAATTGTAACTTATTATCTTCGCATCTGGATTCTTTTCTTACTCCGTCCAATCTTTCTCTGATTACTGATACTATTTCACTCGGAAGTGTGTCATTATTACGTTTAGTGATCAAAGCGTATAGCATTAGACCATGGTTTAGTTCACAGGAAGTCTTCATTTCGTAAAAACCTAAAAAAATAAAAATTCAGAATGGGGGGAGAATACTAGTTCTTTAGGGTCTGCTAGGGAAAGACCATTCAGGTTCCATTTTCGAGAACTACACGAAAATAGAAAATCTAACTCTAACAGAAATACATAAACCTCCCTATACTTAGTTGAAATTGTGATTAACATTATTTTCAATTGAATCATCAACAACTTGTATATCTTTGACTTTTACTTCAATCCATTTGTTGATTTCCTCCATAACTTTCACAAATTCAACTAACATCGCCTTTTCATTTGACGATAAATTGGATATTAATCGGTTATATAACTTAAAGTTTCCTTTAATCTTAGCATCGTGAATCCATTTATAAAGTTTCTTCGTTGAACTGTTAAAAATGGGTTCATCTAATTTCGTATCATCAACGGCATTCTTTGTGATTGGATCATCATTAAGTGTTTCTTCATCTTCCCCACACTTATACGTTTTTATTGGTCTAACAGTTTTGGTTGGTGGAGATCTAAACTTTCGGTTCACAAAGGTGATCGATGTATCACCATTCCTAAGTGTCATTCTACCTTCTCTTACATCAATGAATGCCTCGGTGGTTGCTAAAAATGGGCGACCTAGAATTAGAGGAATATCAAGGTTTTCCTCCATATTAATCACTATGAAGTTTGCAACAAAGGTCAAACTTCCCACGTTAACAAGTAAATTATTTGCTATTCCAACCGGGTGTTTAATGGTTTGGTCAAATGATTGAACATCTATTTTGGTTGGTTTTAATTTACCCATGCCTAATCTTTTGTATAAGGAAAGAGGCATAATATTTGCACTTGCTCCTAAATCTGCGAGTCCATTATATACAGCACCATCATTAAGCAAGCAAGAAATGATAAATTCACCCGGGTCTCCTGCTTTAGTAAGTCGAGTTGGTTTGTAAACCTTTTTCGGGTGTTCTTTCCTTGGTTCTTTCACTTCTATTTGAATTTCTTGTTCACATTTTTCTTCGTTTCTTGGAATGGGAGGTTTGTATAAGAATTCTTCTTCATCACTCAAATTTGAATCCTCCTTATATTCTAATTTTGATTTTTCATATGTTGTTGATAACATATTTATGTTTTCATTTTGAAGGTTTTCTTGGGTGGTGAAATTATGATTAACTTCATTGTCAACTTCCATCGGACCATGTATGTAATGTTTAACTCTGTGACCATTAACTTTAAATTCAATCCCATTTGAATTTATTAATTCTATCGTTCCGTATGGGAAAACTCTTTTGACTATGAATGGTCCAGACCATCTTGATTTCAATTTTCCAGGAAATAGCTTGAATCGTGAATTGAAAAGAAGAACTCTGTCTCCTTCTTTAAATTCTTTTGAACTTCTGATTCTTTTATCATGCCATTTCTTCATTCTTTCTTTATAGATTAACGAATTTTCGTATGCTTCATGTCTTAATTCTTCTAATTCGTTTAGTTGACTTAATCGTAGACGTCCAGCTTCATGTAAATCAAGATTACATGTTTTCAAAGCCCAAAATGCTTTGTGTTCAATTTCTACTGGAAGATGACATGCTTTTTCGTAGACGAGTTTAAAAGGTGTGGTTCCAATTGGAGTTTTGTAGGCTGTTCTAAAAGCCCAGAGTGCATCCTCCAATTTTATGGACCATTCCTTCGGATTTGATCCTACGGTTTTTTCTAGAATACGTTTTAAAGCTCGGTTGGTATTTTCAACTTGTCCACTTGTTTGTGGATGATATGCGGTGGAGATTTTATGAGTTACTCCATATCTTTTAAGAACTTTCTCAAGTTGATTATTACAGAAATGAGCTCCCCGATCACTTATTAAAGCTTTCGGTGTTCCAAACATTGCAAAAAGACGTTTTAAAAAGTTGACTACAACTCGTGCATCGTTAGTTGGGAGAGCTTGTGCTTCCGCCCATTTAGATACATAATCAATGGCTACGAGAATATATAGATTATTATGAGATTTTGGAAATGGGCCCATAAAGTCAATACCCCAAATGTCAAATACTTCACATACTTGAATGACATTTTGTGGCATTTCATCACGTTGACTTATTTTTCCGGCCCTTTGACAAGCATCACAGGATTTGCAAAGAAGGTGTGCGTCTTTGTAAATTGTAGGCCAATAGAATCCAGCATCATAAACTTTTCTTGCTGTTAGTTGAGGCCCATAATGCCCTCCTGTTGGTCCTGTGTGACAATGGTTTAAAATTTTACTAGCTTCATCTCCGAATACACATCGGCGTATTATTCCATCTGGACAACTTTTAAATAGATGTGGATCTTCCCAGAAATAGTGTTTTATATCACTGAAGAATTTCTTTCGTTTTTGGTACGATAATCCTTTTTCAAGGAATCCACATACTAAATAGTTTGCATAGTCTGCAAACCATGGAATTTCATTATAATCTATCTTCAATAGATATTCATCAGGAAAGTTGTCTTGTATGGACGATTCATTTAGAACTTCTAATTCGGGATTTTCAAGACGAGAAAGATGATCAACGGCGAGATTTTCTGCTCCTCTTTTATCTCGGATTTCAATATCAAATTCTTGTAAGAGTAAGATCCAACGGATTAATCTTGGTTTAGCATCTTGTTTCAAAAATAGGTATCTAAGAGCAGAATGGTCGGTATAGACCACCGTTTTTGCTAGAACGAGATATGAACGAAATTTGTCAAAAGCAAAGACAATAGCAAGGAGTTCTTTTTCAGTAGTTGTATAATTTGTTTGTGCTTCTTGTAACGTCTTACTAGCATAATATATAGGTTGAAATCGTTTTTCAATCCTTTGTCCTAAAATGGCTCCCATTGCAAAATCACTTGCATCGCACATTAATTCAAACGGTAGATTCCAATTTGGTGTTATCATGATCGGCGCATTAGTGAGTTTCTCTTTAAGAATATTAAAAGATTTGATACATTCAACTGAAAAGATGAATGGAGCATCCTTTTCTAGGAGTTTATTCATAGGAGTGGCAATTTTAGAAAAATCTTTTATGAAACGTCGATAAAAACCGGCATGACCTAGAAAACTCCTAACTCCTCTAACATTGGTGGGATGTGGAAGTTTAGCAATTACATCTACTTTAGCTCTATCCACTTCAATTCCTTCTTTTGAGATTTTATGTCCAAGAACGATGCCTTCTTTAACCATGAAATGGCATTTCTCCCAATTAAGAACTAGATTTGATTGTTCGCATCTAATCAGCATTCGTTCAAGATTAGCTAGACATGATTCAAATGTATCACCGAAGACTGAAAAGTCATCCATGAAAACTTCCATGCATTCTTCTATCATGTCGTGAAAAATCGCCATCATGCACCTTTGAAAGGTTGCAGGGGCGTTGCATAGTCCAAATGGCATGCGTTTGTAAGCAAAAGTACCATAAGGGCACGTGAATGTGGTTTTCTCTTGATCTTCGGGTGCTATTGGAATTTGAAAATATCCGTAAAAACCATCAAGAAAACTATAGTAACTATTTCCGGCTAATCTTTCCAACATTTGATCAATGAAAGGTAAGGGAAAGTGAACTTTTCTGGTGGCGTCATTTAATTTTCTATAATCAATACACACACGCCATCCTGTTACAGTCCTAGTAGAAATAAGCTCATTTTTCTCATTTGTGATAACAGTCATGCCACCCTTCTTAGGCAAGCATTGAACTGGGCTTACCCATGGACTATCAGAAATTAGATAAATTAAACCTGCATCTAGCAGTTTAATTATTTCTTTTTTAACAACATCTTGCATATTAGGATTTAGTCTTCGTTGGCGTTGCACATACGTTTTATGACCTTCTTCCATAAGATTTTATGTGTGAAATACGAAGGACTTATTCCTTTAATATCATGAATCTTCCATGCAATGGCTGGTTTATGAGCTTTCAACACAGAAATGAGTTGTGATTTCTCATTTTCAGTAAGAGAAGACGATATTATTACAGGTAATTCAGATTCACCATGTAAATAAGCATATTCCAAATGGTTTGGAAGTGGCTTTAATTCTAATGTCGGTGGTTCTTCTATCGATGATTTATATCGATATCTGTCTTCTTCTTTTAGCATTTGAATTTCTTCTGTTATTGGTTCATATCCATTAGCTATAAGTGTAGCTAACATTTCAGCTTCATCAATTGGTTCATTACCTTCTCCCAAAGAACATTCTCATGTTCCTTGTAATTCTGGAAATTCTTCTAACAATTCTGCATGTGAGTCTATAGTTTGAATATAATAGCATGTATCATCTGCAGATTGCGGTTGTTGCATTGCTCTATCAACTGAAAAGGTAACACTCTCGTCCTCTATACTTAGGGTCAATTTCTTACCAAACACGTCTATCATTGCTTTAGTCGTGTTTAAGAATGGTCTTCCTAATATGAGAGGAACTTGAGAATCTTCTTCCATATCCAGAACAACAAAATCTACTGGAAATACTAAAGTACCAACTTTAATTAGCATGTTCTCCATTATCCCTCTAGGATATTTTATTGATCGATCGGCTAGTTGTATGCTTATTCTTGTTGGTTTCAATTCTCCAAGGTCTAGTTTAGTGTATAATGAATAAGGCATTAAATTTATACTAGCACCTAAGTCTGCCAATGCTTCTATTGAACTAAGACTACCCAGAAAACATGGAATTGTGAAACTTCCTGGATCAGATAATTTTTCTGGTATCTTATTCAATAGCACTGCTGAACAATTAGCATTCATAGTAACGGCCGAAAGTTCTTCCATTTTCTTTCTATTCGTGATCAGATCTTTCAAGAATTTAGTATATCTAGGCATTCCTGAAATCACATCAATGAAAGGAAGATTTACATTTATCTGTTTAAACATATCCAAGAATTTGGATTGCTCGGCTTCAAGTTTCTCTTTCTTCATTTTACTCGGGTAAAGAAGTGGTGGTTGGTATGGTTTAACATAAGGTTTATCCTTAGCTGTGTTATCTTCATTAACCTTTTCAACTACCGGTTCTTTTTCCTTATCTTGATCAGGTTGTGGTTCTTGTGGAGTAGGAATAGCTTCATCAGAAGTTACAGGTATTTCAGGTGGTTTAAGTGTTGTACCACTTCTTGTGGTAATAGCTTTAGCTGTTTCATTCCGGGGGTTTGCATTTGTATCACTAGGTAAACTTCCCGATTTTCTTTCACCTATTAACCTTGCTAGGTTACTTACTTCTTGTTCAAAGTTTTGAATAGAAGCTTGTTGATTTCTAAATGCTTGAGCATTTTGTTCATTAGTTTGTTTTTGAGATGTGAAAAACTGCGTTTGAGTTTCAACTAGCTTCGTCATCATATCTTCTAAATTCGGCTTTTTATCATCAGTTTGTGGTGGTTTGTTTTGAAAATTAGGTCTTTGCTGGTTGTAAGTATTATTGGATACTTGTTGATTGCTAGGACCTTGTTGGTTGTTGTATGGAATATTTTGGTTATAATTCTGATTTTGATTGTAAATCGGTCTTGGCGGTTGATAATTATTCTGATAATTATTTCCAGGCCTTTGGTTTATGTATGAAATATTTTCTCTTTGTTCCATTGTTAATTCAATACTGAGACAATCTTTTGTCAAATGTGGTCCTCCACACTGCTCACAACTAATTCGTATTGAGTGGATATCCTTAGTCATCTTTTCCATTCGTCTCTCGACAGCATCTATCTTTGCGGAAATGGAATCTAAGTCATGGCTAGAATCGGCTCTAGCTGCTTTAGATGATCTAACGATATCTTTTTCTTGGTGCCACTCATGTGAGTGGGAAGCAGTGTTATCAATAATTTTGTAAGCATCAGTTTCGGTTTTCTTCATAATGGAATCACCAGCTGCTATATCGATGTCTTTCCTTGTAGTGATGTCGCATCCTTGGTAGAATATTTGTACTATTTGACAGGTGTCTAAACCATGTTGCGGACATCCTCTTAATAACTTTCCAAATCTTGTCCACGCCTCATATAGAGTTTCATTCGGTTTCTGTGTAAAAATAACAATTTCTCCTTGAAGTCTTACGGCTTTAGATGCCGGAAAGAATTGTTTAAGAAATTGTTCAACTAAAACGTCCCATGTATCAATCGCCCCTTCAGGTAACGATTCCAACCAATCTTTGGCTTCTCCCTTTAAAGTCCAGGGAAATAACATGAGATATATCTGTTCATCCTCAACTTCTCTTATTTTAAATAGAATGCAGATCCTATTAAAGGTACGAAGATGTTCATTTGGATCTTCCTTCGGCGCACCACTAAATTGGCATTGATTAGTCACCATGTGTAGAATTTGTCCTTTGATTTCATAATCTGGCGCATTAATGTCTGGATGAGTAATTGCGTGACCTTGGCCAGTGCGTTTAGCTCTCATTCGGTCTTCCATACTTAAAGGTTCCAGATTTTCCATGATTGAATTTGTTGAATCCGAATCATTAGAGGATTCTGATTTAATGGTTCGTTCCTCAACAATCTCTGTTTGAATGATTGGTGGTTCCGGAGGAAAATTTAATGGTTCAGGATCTATGAATCGTCCCTGAATATTCTCTGGATTCTCAACTGTGAGGTCGGGTTCAAAAAATGGATTATCGGAAATTTGAATTGGAGTACTTGGTCGACTGGATGACGATTCTAAAGAAAAATCAACGGCGGTAATATTTGCTAAATGTCTTGATCTAGTTACAGGTGGTGAACGTACAAAAGGTGGTGAACGTCTTGCTCGGTGCATTCACTGAATATCCTATTAGTTTTTAAAAAGGAAAGAAAAATTATATAAGTTATCCAATTAATAGACTTTTCTGATTTTTCCCACGTTTCGAATAGCCAAAAGATGCAGCAGAGGGGCAGGATTCGTTTGGTCTCAATATAATTGAGTACTGTTTGGCTCCAATAACCCGGTCCACGTACAAATCCAACTATTACTACGAACCAAAAAATTTTGATGTCTATCAATTTAACCACTTAAAATAAATTTTCGTAATTTTAAGAAATTTATATAAGAAGTAGAATAAAAATCTATGTCCTAAAACTAGAATAGCGAGAAATAAGAAAGAAAAAGAGTGCGTCGAAAAAGGTCGAAAAAGAAAAGATCGAAAAAATAAAAGGCGTCGAAAAATAAGAAATAAAAAGAGTGACTTATAAAACTTTAAAACACTTGCCTAACCCAACCTTATTACTACCACTAACTTAAAATTATAATCGCAAATTGAGATTACTAATTGGAATGATAATTGATACATAGTAAAAGGTGTCTAAAAATATTAAAGCTTACAAGTAAAACTATATCCCAAATGGAAATAACTTAAAAAGGTACTAAAACTTAAAAAGGCGTCGCAAAATTCTAAAGCACCTAAATCTTAGTCTAAAGAAAAAGCACTTAAGGAATTTTACGGCAAAGCCTAAAAATCTAGAAGTAAAAATAACTATGGCAAAAACTAAGTTTAAAACTAAAAACGAGCGAAAAATAAAAAAAATTACGCTAAAACAATTAAAAAGGGACAAAATATAAAAATATACTAAAAGTTGTAAAAAGTACAATTTTTATAAAAATATTATTTTTATATTATTTATTTTATAAAACTATTAATTTTACAATTTAATTAAACTAATTAAAAAAATAATAATAAAAACTAATTACTAATTACTAATTAAATTAATACAACAACCTAATTAGGGTTATAAAAAAATAATAATAATAATTACACCGTATTAAATGCGAGATTAGGGCTTCCTGTTCGTGTCAGGGTGGCTCCGCGAGTCGCGGTTCCACCTGGCTAACAACTCCGCGAGTCGCGGGGTATCAAATTTCAGATCAGGAGCTTTCGTTTGACAGGTTTATATTTTGTTTTATTTTTTTATTTTTCTGTTTAAATTTTCCGTTTTAATAAATATATAAAATATTTATATAAATTAAATAAAAACTTATGTTTTAAAAACTAAAATAAAAATAGAAATACTTTATAATTTTATAAAAATCTTAAAAATAGATTTATATATATATTTTTTTCGGTTTTTAATTTTTTAATTTTTTAAAATTTTAAAAAGTATATATTTTACAAAAACTAATTAAAACTTAATAAGAATTTTTTTTTTTATATTAGCGTTGCACTTCCGGCTTTTAAGCTAGATGTTCCCCAGCAGCGGCGCCAAAAATACTTGATAGTTATGCGAGGTGTATATAAAATAGCTTAAATTTTAGCAGGGAAATACTATTAAATACGATACAATTTTACACAAGATATTTATTTATTTATTGAATGGATATACTTAAACCTTGCTACAACACTTATATGCAGTGTACCTAATCGTACAGTAGTGTAGTTTTTAGTAAGCTCGGTTCGTTCCACAGGGAAAATCTTTTAATCAAAGCTTAACGCTATATTAGTTTAATTTATAAAAATACAAATATATATATAAATAATATTATTATTATAAAGGGGGTTTTTACCGTTTAATGACCGGTTTGTCGATTTTAAAACTTTAGTCGCAGTTAAAACCAAATGTAAAATATTAAATAAATAACAGAATTAATTTAAAGCGTAAAGTAAATAACGATAATGAAATTGCGAATAATAAAAGTGCGATAAAATAAACTTGCGATAATTAAAAAGTACGATAATTAAAATTGCAATTAAATACAATAACAATAAATAAAAGTGCGATAATTAGAAGTGCAATTAAATATAAAATAAAGGAAATTAAATATGAAATAAAAGAATTATGCTTATTTAAACTTTCGTAATCATGATGTTTGACGTGTTGATTTTAGTTTTATACCCATGGGTTAATTGTCCTTTGTCCTGGATTATTTAATATGTCCATACGGATTTGTCCATAATAGTCCATCAGTCATAAATACAAAGAGCGAAAGCCTTCGTCAAATTATTCTTATTCCCGAAGTCAAATATTCCAACTAATTGGGGATTAGAATTGTAACAAGGTTTTAATACTTTGTTTAATGAATACACCAGGTTATCGACTGCGTGTAAACCAAGGTTTTACTACTTTGTTAACAATTACACCAATTACCCTTGAATGTAATTCACCCCTGCTTCAACAAGTCTATTAACTATTAATCCAGTTCCGTGTCCGGTAAAATGAATAATTATTGGTATTTATAGATGAAATGTCCCGTTCTTATTGATTAAAAACGTTCCATATTAATTGATTTCGTTGCGAGGTTTTGACCTCTATATGAGACGTTTTTTAAAGACTGCATTCATTTTAAAACAAACCATAACCTTTATTTCATCAATAAAGGTTTAAAAAGCTTTACATAGATTATCAAATAATGATAATCTAAAATATCCTGTTTACACACGACCATTACATAATGGTTTACAATACAAATATGTTACAACAAAATAAGTTTCTTGAATGCAGTTTTTACACAATATTATACAACCATGGACTCCAAATCTCGTCCTTATTTAAGTATGCGACAGCGGAAGCTCTTAATAATCACCTGAGAATAAACATGCTTAAAAAACGTCAACAAAAATGTTGGTGAGTTATAGGTTTAACCTATATATATCAAATCATAATAATAGACCACAAGATTTCATATTTCAATACACATCCCATACATAGAGATAAAAATCATTCATATGGTGAACACCTGGTAACCGACATTAACAAGATGCATATATAAGAATATTCCCATCATTCCGGGACACCCTTCGGATATGATATAAATTTCGAAGTACTAAAGCATCCGGTACTTTGGATGGGGTTTGTTAGGCCCAATAGATCTATCTTTAGGATTCGCGTCAATTAGGGTGTCTGTTCCCTAATTCTTAGATTACCAGACTTAATAAAAAGGGAAATATTCGATTTCGATAATTCAACCATAGAATGTAGTTTCACGTACTTGTGTCTATTTTGTAAATCATTTATAAAACCTGCATGTATTCTCATCCCAAAAATATTAGATTTTAAAAGTGGGACTATAACTCACTTTCACAGATTTTTACTTCGTCGGGAAGTAAGACTTGGCCACTGGTTGATTCACGAACCTATAACAATATATACATATATATCAAAGTATGTTCAAAATATATTTACAACACTTTTAATATATTTTGATGTTTTAAGTTTATTAAGTCAGCTGTCCTCATTAGTAACCTACAACTAGTTGTCCACAGTTAGATGTACAGAAATAAATCGATAAATATTATCTTGAATCAATCCACGACCCAGTGTATACGTATCTCAGTATTGATCACAACTCAAACTATATATATTTTGGAATCAACCTCAACCCTGTATAGCTAACTCCAACATTCACATATATAGTGTCTATGGTTGTTCCGAAATATATATAGATGTGTCGACATGATAGGTCGAAACATTGTATACGTGTCTATGGTATCTCAAGATTACATAATATACAATACAAGTTGATTAAGTTATGGTTGGAATAGATTTGTTACCAATTTTCACGTAGCTAAAATGAGAAAAATTATCCAATCTTGTTTTACCCATAACTTCTTCATTTTAAATCCGTTTTGAGTGAATAAAATTGCTATGGTTTCATATTGAACTCTATTTTATGAATCTAAACAGAAAAAGTATAGGTTTATAGTCGGAAAAATAAGTTACAAGTCATTTTTGTAAAGGTAGTCATTTCAGTCAAAAGAACGACGTCTAGATGACCATTTTAGAAAACATACTTCCACTTTGAGTTTAACCATAATTTTTGGATATAGTTACATGTTCATAATAAAAATCATTTTCTCAGAATAACAACTTTTAAATCAAAGTTTATCATAGTTTTTAATTAACTAACCCAAAACAGCTCGCGGTGTTACTACGACGGCGTAAATCCGGTTTTACGGTGTTTTTTGTGTCTCCAGGTTTTAAATCATTAAGTTAGCATGTCATATAGATATATAACATGTGTTTAGTTGATTTTAAAAGTCAAGTTAGAAGGATTAACTTTTGTTTGCGAACAAGTTTAGAATTAACTAAACTATGTTCTAGTGATTACAAGTTTAAACCTTCGAATAAGATAGCTTTATATGTATAAATCGAATGATGTTATGAACATCATTACTACCTTAAGTTCCTTGGATAAACCTACTGGAAAATAGAAAAATGGATCTAGCTTCAACGGATCCTTGGATGGCTCGAAGTTCTTGAAGCAGAATCATGACACGAAAACAAGTTCAAGTAAGATCATCACTTGAAATAAGATTGTTATAGTTATAGAAATTGAACCAAAGTTTGAATATGATTATTACCTTGTATTAGAATGATAACCTACTGTAAGAAACAAAGATTTCTTAAGGTTGGATGATCACCTTACAAGATTGGAAGTGAGCTATCAAACTTGAAAGTATTCTTGATTTTATGTAACTAGAACTTGTAGAATATATGAAGAACACTTAGAACTTGAAGATAGAACTTGAGAGAGAATAATTAGATGAAGAAAATTGAAGAATGAAAGTGTTTGTAGGTGTTTTTGGTCGTTGGTATATGGATTAGATATAAAGGATATGTAATTTTGTTTTCATGTAAATAAGTCATGAATGATTACTCATATTTTTGTAATTTTATGAGATATTTCATGCTAGTTGCCAAATGATGGTTCCCACATGTGTTAGGTGACTCACATGGGCTGCTAAGAGCTGATCATTGAAGTGTATATATGATGTGAAGCGAGGTGTATATAAAATAGTTATTATTTTACTAGGAAAAACTATTAAATACGATACAATTTTACACAAGATATTTATTTATTTATAGAATGGATATACTTAAACCTTGCTACAACACTTATAGGCAGTGTACCTAATCGTACAGTAGTGTAGTTTTTAGTAAGTCCGGTTCGTTCCACAGGGAAATCTTTGAACAAAGCTCAACGCTATATTAGTTTACTTTTATAAAAATACAAATATATATATAAGTAATATTATTGTTATAAAGGGGGGTTTTTACCGTTTAATGACCGGTTTGTCGATTTTAAAACTTTAGTCGCAGTTAAAACCTAATGTAAAATATAAAATAAATACAAGACTTAAATTAAAGCGTAAAGTAAATAACGATAATGAAATTACGAATAATAAAAGTGCGATAAAATAAACTTGCGATAATTAAAAAGTACGATAATTAAAAGTGCGATTAAATAACAATAAAAGTGCGATAATTAGAAGTGCAATTAAATATAAAATGAAGGAAATTAAATATGAAATAAAAGAATTATGCTTATTTAAACTTCCGTAATCATGATGTTTGACGTGTTGATTTTAGTTTTATGCCCATGGGTTAATTGTCCTTTGTCCTGGATTATTTAATATGTCCGTCTGGTTTTTGTCCATAACAGTCCATCAGTCATAAATATAAATTGCAAGTGTCCTTGTCAAATCATTATTATACCCGAAGATAAATATTCCAACTAATTGGGGATTCGAATTGTAACAAGGTTTTAATACTTTGTTTAATGAATACACCAGGTTATCGACTGCGTGTAAACCAAGGTTTTACTACTTTGTTAACAATTACACCAATTACCCTTGAATGTAATTTCACCCCTGTTTTAATTATTCTAGTGGCTATTAATCCATTCCCGTGTCCGGTTAAATGAACGATTATTCGTACATATAAATACCCCGCCCATCGTGTCCGATCGAGTGTATATGGTAATTTATAGGGACGCCCAATTGTAAATCTTTATATTAACATTAACAAATTTTCATTTAGTTAAACAAATATAAAGCCCATTAATAGCCCATAGTCTAATTTCCACAAGTGTCGTTCTTTTGTCCAAACCCCAATTATGGTACAAAGCCCAATTACCCAATTTTAGTAATTAGCCCAACATCATGATTACTTCGTTTTAAATAAGCATAATAATAACTTAGCTACGAGACATTAATGTAAAAAGGTTGAACATAACTTACAATGATTAAAAATAGCGTAGCGTTACACGGACAGAATTTCGACTTACACCCTTACAACATTCGCTAACATACCCTTATTATTAGGATTTAAAATTAAAATTAAAATTAAAATATAAATTATATATATATATATTACTCGTATGAATGAGAAGAAAAAAGATATGAAATTTGATCAGAATTCGGTTGGCTTTATAGCCAGAGTTGAAAATTGGGGCTCCGCGACTCGCGGCAAAATGCCCTTCAAACTCCGCGAGTCGCGGAGATAGAAATTACAGCTCAGTCCTTGGAGTTTTCTCTGCCGACGGTTTTATATATATATATATATAATATATATATAATTAATATAATTAATTATATATTATATTATATTTATATACATAGTTAACTTGTAATTTTTAGTCCGTTGCGTCGAGCGTTAAGAGTTGACTCTGGTCCCGGTTCCGGATTTTCGAACGTCCTTGCGTACAATTTTATATCTTGTACTTTGCGTTTTAAATCTTGTACTTTTGTAATTTCGAGACGTTTCTTATCAATAATTGGAACCTTTTTGATTGTCTTTTGTACTTTTGAGCTTTTTGGTCGTTTGCGTCTTCAATTCGTCGAATCTGTCTTTTGTCTTCACCTTTTATTATTTAAACGAATATCTCTTGTAAATAGAACAATTGCAACTAAAAGCTTGTCTTTCTTGAGGAATAATGCTATGAAATATATGTTCGTTTTTAGCATTATCAAATATTCCCACACTTGAGCGTTGCTTGTCCTCAAGCAATATCGTCTTGAAATACTAGAATCACTTCTTTATTCTTCACACTTTGTACATCAGTGATTTCTATACGGCGGTATAAACAATGGTAGTAACGATATGGTTTACAGTCCCACATGACTATAAAAATTTAGATCCATTAAGGAAATTGGATCTTTATGAAAACATTTGATCTTTTGAAATCTAGTTTTTTTTTACCCTAGATAAGTTTTCCGGAATAACCCTTTACCGGTGTTTGCAAAATATTTTTGTGGGTTTGGTGGGTTTCAGATTTGAAAATTTTAGCTCAAAACTTGCGGTTTTGTGTCACCCACTTGCTAACCTTGTATTTGGAAAGCAACACGTCCAGTTTACTTGTCCCGTATATTACCTTTCGGCAAACTACCGTCCGGTTGTAAAGGAAAGCGTTGAACAAGCAACTGTTTAAGGCAATGTCCCGTGACATGCTTTTGATTATGGTCTATAACGTGTCGGACGCAATTACTATCCTTGGTAGGAGCAATAGTAAAGCTCACCCTTATAATTTTTCGGTCTGGCACAAGGTCCTGTCTTTGACCATGCTATGCAACCACCGTTCTTACGGTTGACACCCGATTTGGTTCAGGTGACCTAATGAATTCCAGGTGAATTCCTAGGATTTTACGTTCAATGGTAATGAACGCATTGAAAATAGGGTTTTCAGAAAACAAATCGGTTTATAATTTTGATCAAAATATTTTCTCGTTTAAGCTCGAGCTTAGATATCATCGAATTCCATGAGTTTGAATTCTCAATCTTTAAGGTCAATCTCTAGGATTGAGTAATATCAGTCTTAAAAGCTGATTTTTAATCTTTAAGGAGATTATCCTTTCTGGGGATCTGATTCATTAGTCTTATCCAGCTAATTTGCATGGTGCCCCCCATTGTACGAGATAAATCCTTCTCATGGTTAGGATAAATCTGACCACTTGGCGACCCTGTTTAATGCTGAGGTCCGTGGATTTCCTGCTGATTTTAGTGATGACTTTTCTAGATTTTTCGTCAACCTACAGCTGGTCTGGACGACAACTTCATGACCTAAATCAAGAAGCGCGTGTCTTTTTCGGAAGACTTTACTTCCTTTTAATGATGGAATTGATTCATCGTGTAGATCCATCTCTTCTTTTCTTTCATTGGGTAAAACAGTTTAGTTTAGTCCAAAGCAAAAGTATTTTCAGTTATTTGTTACAAATATATGTGACATATGTTTAAAATAACTTGGTAAATTTTCCCACACTTGGCTTTTTATTTTTCTTTTTATCGTCCTCTATTCCATTTTAAATGAATTTTAACATTTTAGTTTGTTTCTCAATTTATGTCCTTTCCGAGGTAACAATAATTTTGGTGTTAAAACCTAGTTTTATCGTTCATAAATATGTATAAACATGATTTTGAATTCATTTAATTGAAAATTTTGAAAATTTTTACTAGAATTGGGTAGTCAGTATATAAGACTAGGGCTGTTCTTTTTTTATCAGAGAGCACTAGATTCTAATACAACTACTGCTTTACTAGTATTTTTAATGGTAACCAAGTGTTTAATATAAAAATTTTAAAATCCGAAAGAATTTAATCCCTTCCCACACTTAAGATCTTGCAATGCCCTCATTTGCAAGAAATCAGTAACAATTTAAATTATTGAGGGTGATTTGTGTGAAAATGATTAAATTTTTACCAAAGTTTCCAAATATATTGGCGTTTGTTTGCTGAATGATAAATGGTGCACATCATTTGTTCATTCCGTCTTGTTGTTATTTTACATGTATTTTGCATCTTGTCGTCAAAATTAGTTGCTTTTGCTGAACTTAATGCCAGTCTTTGAAAATGCGTTGTTTTACCCTGTTGTGTACATAAGATAAACTGCAAACATATATACATATTTTTGAAGTTTGGTATATTACCCCACATTCAAAAATTATTAAAATCTAAGAATAAAAGTTAGATAATTATAAAAATGATTACAATATTAACAAAAATATTAAATGTATCAATAATTACAAATTACAAAATAATAAAAAATAATAAGTAAACTAAGGATGATATTGGTACCAATAGGGGTTCCACGCATAACCATAAGTGCTATAGAATGCTTCGGCAGGGTCATACGTAGGATATGGTGGCTGCATCTCTATCGACCAAGGAGGGAAGACGGGTTTCGGTGTAGGAATATAGTTTCTACCTATATGTTGGCAATGCGCTATGATCTGGTTCTGATGAACTTGCCAATCTTCAAATGCTCTCTGTCTAGCATTTTCGTATTCCTGAGAAGCTATAAACCTATGCATTTCTTGCATCTCATTCCCCCCTCCTACATTACCTTGTTCCTGGTTTCTCTCTACCTGTGGATGTCTACCATTGTATCGTACTGCGGCGTTATTTCGCCGCTTCAAAACTTTCGCACCATGGTATACATTTAAACCTATAGTGTCGCGGGGTTCCGGCTCTTCTACTAATAATCCCCCCCGACTTATATCCACACCGAGATATTCACCAATCAAAGTAATAAAAATACCACCTCCTATTATGCTATGTGGACGCATCCCCCGAACCATAGCTGATAAATAATAACCCACACAATATGGTATACTTACAGCGCTGTGTGGGTCTCGAATACACATATGGTAAAACAAATCTTGTTCATTTACCTTTTCTTTGTTTTTACCCCTTTGTGTAATCGAATTAGCTAAAAACCTATGTATTACTCTTAATTCGGCTCTATCTATATCCAAATAAGAGTAGTTTCCCCCTTTGAAACGGTGATGGCTTGTCATTTGACTCCACACACCGTGTGTATCAAAATTCTCATCTATCTTTCTACCGTTTAGTATCAATCCTCTACAATCGGCAGACGCTAATTCCTCAGGCGTATATATACGTAAAGCCTGAGCCATGTCCAGTAAAGACATGTGGCGCATCGAACCGCCTAACAAAAATCTAATAAAAGAACGATCGGTTAAACTAGCTACCCGATCATTCAACTCTATACTACATAACAACTCTTCACACCATACTTTATATACAGGTCTGCGTATGGTGAATAAACATATCCAGTCATTAAAAGAAGAATTACCATACCTCTGTACCAGTAATTCCCTAATTGGCCCAGCCAATTCTACAGCTTCTAAGGGTCCCCATTCTATGACCCTTGGTACCTCAACAACCTTGGAATGAAGAGTATGCAAACCCCGTTGATATTTTGGATAATCTATCCAAAGTCTGTCAAATCTCAGGTTCGGGTGCAACTGTTCCAAGTGCATATCTGAAAAGGTCATGACTGGATGAGGTACATCCTGCTTGTAGTAGTTATCTACCTCCTGTTGTTCCAAGTTCTCAGCAGGAGCATGGCGGGCTTGGGATGAAGATTCACCCCTTTCATTCTGCAAAACACATCAAACACAAATTTTGTGCATCCAAATATGCATTAGTGTCAGCAAAATCATCAATCAAAATAATTACAATGACATTATCAATTTATATCAAACTTAAGCTTATTTTCACATTTTTATCAAATCTACACTTTTTCAAATAAGCATATACGAAAATTTTCGCCAAGTTCATAAGCATTCAACTCAAATAACATGTCAAAATAATCATTACTAGCAAATAAACAAGTCTCAAATGGCATTATCTTTCAAAAATCAAGTTCATGAATTTTGGACTTGAAAAAGTCCACTTTAATTCTCAAAATCATGTTTAGGCTCAAAGTTTGGATCATTTAACTACCTAGACATGTTACACTACTCAATTTAGCAACAATTCATGACAAAAATCGGCCATAACCTGTTTATATCAAAAAGCCCCAAATTGCTCAAGAACACAAACCCTAGATTATTCAAAATTTGAAGTTTAAGGCTTCTAATCATGTTAAACAGCATCAATCTAGGTTATACAAGCATAATACATAAACAATTTAAGTCTAATTACACTAAAAAGCATCAAAATCAAATTGGGGAAAAAATAGCTCAAGAACACTAAAATTCGAATTAAATGGTGTTTAGGTGTAGAAATTTACCGTTTTTCTTGAGTAATTCTTAGATATCATCCTTCTCAACATGATTTTAGCAAAAAATTTGGTGATTAACGGTTAAAAATTGAGATTTTTGGGGGTGATTTTCGGGTTTTTTCGCAGTTATTTTCGAGCTGTATGTTTCTGTTTTGTGTGTGGGGGAGTGACTGATCGTTCAGCTATTTTATTTTTTTTTCTGGGTTTTGGTCCCTCCGCGAGTCGCGGAGGTTTGCACTGCAAACTCCGCGACTCGCGGAGTTTACTCTTTTTTTTTTTTTTTTTTTTTTTTTTTTTAATCTTTAACTTCTTAAAACAATTTAGTAATTAATTTTAAAATTTTGTTTCCCTTGTTATTTAGGATGAGGTCGTTTCGGATCGATGTCCTAGTCCGTCCCTCGACAAAATTTTAAAATTTGTCAATTTCAAGCAATTGTTTTAAAAGCTTAGATTTTTGGATTTTTTAATTTTTTTTTGGCATACTTTAAATTAATAAGATTAAAAATAATGATAATAAAAGTTCTCGTCCCTCCCTGGGGTAAAGCAATTTCGGTTCAAAGACCTAGTCTTCAACTTACGACGAATTTTAAAAATCATATTTTTAACTTAATGAGATAAAGTAAAATTTTTTTGTTTTTAAATTCACATAACTTAAATATAAAATTCAAAATTAATATTAAAAATTCACACCAAACTTAAAATTTGAAATGCATAAAATTAAAAATTCATATTTTAAAAATAATTAAAAATTCACACCAAACTCAAAATTTGAAATGCATAAAATTAAAAATTCATATTTTAAAAATTAAAAGTTCACACCAAACTTAATTTAAAAATTTATAAATTCATATCAAACTTATATTAATTTTTCAAATATTTACAATTTTAAATATATTGTTTTTACAAAGTTTACAATATTAATTTAAGATTTAAATATTAATTTTAAAAACATGGTAAAAATAAATTTAAAAATCTTTTTTGTCTTTTTATCCCACTTTAATCAATCAAATATTATCAAAAATATGCGCCCCTCTTTTCGGTAAAGTAATTTCGGTTCCAAGACCTAATTTAACTCATGACGAATTTTTGAAATATTTTGGGTTGATTGTTTAAAGATATTTATACCTTAAGAATAAACGTTAAATTTTGCAGTGATGTAATAAATTTTTGAACAATATCAATAATTTCGGTCGCCAAACCTAATTTTATTTAATACCAATTTAATACTTTTTAGCGAACAAATTAGCGTTTATTATCAAAAGGTTAAAAATAAAAATAAAAATAAAAACTATACAGACATACCTGTGGAATAGATTTCTTAGTTATATGATCTATTATATTCATAAGATAGTCGGTTTAATTGGTTTTCCATGGCTGCATAGGCGTAACCTCGAGCATTCATTGTCTTTTCTTCTAAACATATGAACGGTCCATCTCTGCATAAAGTAACAAATTCGGTATTTGAATAGGTTTGATTATTTGAACATTTACCTCCATGTGACCATTTTCCGCATTTGTGACATCGTTCTAGGTGTCGTGCTCTTCTTTTCGCTGCGGATTTTGATTTTCCTTTACCAAATTGTAACTTATTATCTTCGCATCTGGATCCTTTTCTAACTCCGTCCATTCTTTCTCTGATTACTGATACTAATTCGCTCGGTAGTATATCATTATTTCTTTTAGTGATCAAAGCGTGTAGCATTAGACCATGGTTTAGTTCACAGGCAGTCTTCATTTCGTAAAAAAAACTAAAAAAAAATAAAAATTCAGAATGGGGGGAGAAGACTAGTTCTTTAGGGTCTGCTAGGGAAAGACCATACGTGTTCCATTTTCGAGAACTACACGAAAACAGACAATCTAACTCTAACAGAAATACATATTATCCTTTACAGACTTGATTCTCCCCACACTTAGTTAGCTGTGGTGTCAAAATTGTGATTAACTTCGTTGTCGACTTCCATCGGACCATGTATGTAATGTTTAACTCTGTGACCATTAACTTTAAATTCAATCCCATTTGAATTTATCAATTCTATCGTTCCGTATGGGAAAACTCTTTTGACTATGAATGGTCCAGACCATCTTGATTTCAATTTTCCAGGAAATAGCTTGAATCGTGAATTGAAAAGAAGAACTCTGTCTCCTTCTTTGAATTCTTTTGAACTTCTGATTCTTTTATCATGCCATTTCTTCGTTCTTTCTTTATAGATTAACGAATTTTCGTATGCTTCATGTCTTAATTCTTCTAATTCGTTTAGTTGACTTAATCGTAGACGTCCGGCTTCATGTAAATCAAGATTACATGTCTTCAAAGCCCAAAATGCTTTGTGTTCAATTTCTACTGGAAGATGACATGCTTTTCCATAAACAAGTCTAAAAGGTGTGGTTCCAATTGGAGTTTTGTAGGCTGTTCTAAAAGCCCAGAGTGCATCCTCCAATTTAATGGACCATTCCTTCGGATTTGATCCTACGGTTTTCTCTAGAATACGTTTTAAAGCTCGGTTGGTATTTTCAACTTGTCCACTTGTTTGTGGATGATATGCGGTGGAGATTTTATGAGTTACTCCATATCTTTTAAGAACTTTCTCAAGTTGATTATTACAGAAATGAGTTCCCCGATCACTTATTAAAGCTTTCGGTGTTCCAAACCTTGCAAAAAGACGTTTTAAAAAGTTGACTACAACTCGTGCATCGTTAGTTGGGAGAGCTTGTGCTTCCGCCCATTTAGATACATAATCAATGGCTACGAGTATATATAGATTATTATGAGATTTTGGAAATGGACCCATAAAGTCAATACCCCAAATGTCAAATACTTCACATACTTGGATGACATTTTGTGGCATTTCATCACGTTGACTTATTTTTCCGGTCCTTTGACATGCATCACAGGATTTGCAAAGAAGGTGTGCGTCTTTGTAAATTGTAGGCCAATAGAATCCAGCTTCATAAACTTTTCTTGCTGTTAGTTGAGGCCCATAATGCCCTCCTGTTGGTCCTGTGTGACAATGGTTTAAAATTTTACTAGCTTCATCTCCAAATACACATCGGCGTATTATTCCATCGGGACAACTTTTAAACAGATGTGGATCTTCCCAGAAATAGTGTTTTATATCACTGAAGAATTTCTTTCGTCTTTGGTACGATAATCCTTTTTCAAGGAATCCACAAACTAAGTAGTTTGCATAGTCTGCAAACCATGGGATTTCTTTATAATCTATCTTCAATAGATATTCATCAGGAAAGTTGTCTTGTATGGCCGATTCATTCAGAACTTCTAATTCGGGATTTTCAAGACGAGAAAGATGATCAGCGGCGAGATTTTCTGCTCCTCTTTTATCTCGGATTTCAATATCAAACTCTTGTAAGAGTAAGATCCAACGGATTAATCTTGGTTTAGCATCTTGTTTTGAAAATAGGTATCTAAGAGCAGAATGGTCGGTATAGACCACCGTTTTTGCTAGAACGAGATATGATCGAAATTTGTCAAAAGCAAAGACAATAGCAAGGAGTTCTTTTTCAGTAGTTGTATAGTTCGTTTGTGCTCCTTGTAATGTCTTACTAGCATAATATATAGGTTGAAATCGTTTTTCAATCCTTTGTCCTAAAACGGCTCCCATTGCAAAATCACTTGCATCGCACATTAGTTCAAATGGTAGATTCCAATTTGGTGTTATCATGATCGGCGCATTAGTGAGTTTCTCTTTAAGAATATTAAAAGATTTGATACACTCATCTGAAAAGATGAATGGTGCATCCTTTTCTAGGAGTTTATTCATAGGAGTGGAAATTTTAGAAAAATCTTTTATGAAACGTCGGTAAAAACCGGCATGCCCTAGAAAACTCCTAATTCCTCTAACATTGGTGGGATGTGGAAGTTTAGCAATTACATCTACTTTAGCTCTATCCACTTCAATTCCTTCTTTTGAAATTTTATGTCCAAGAACGATGCCTTCTTTAACCATGAAATGGCATTTCTCCCAATTAAGTACTAGATTTGATTTTTCGCATCTAATTAGCATTCGTTCCAGATTAACTAGACATGATTTAAATGTATCACCGAAGACTGAAAAGTCATCCATGAATACTTCCATGCATTCTTCTATCATGTCGTGAAAAATCGCCATCATACACCTTTGAAAGGTTGCAGGGGCGTTACAAAGTCCAAATGGCATGCGTTTGTAAGCAAAAGTACCATAAGGGCACGTGAATGTGGTTTTCTCTTGGTCCTCGGGTGCTATTGGAATTTGAAAATATCCGGAAAATCCATCTAGAAAACAATAGTAACTATTTCCGGCTAATCTTTCCAACATTTGATCTATGAAAGGTAAGGGAAAGTGATCTTTTCTGGTGGCGTCATTTAATTTTCTATAATCAATACATACACGCCATCCTGTTACAGTCCTAGTAGGAATAAGCTCATTTTTCTCATTTGTGATGACAGTCATGCCACCCTTCTTAGGTACGCATTGAACTGGGCTTACCCATGGACTATCAGAAATTGGATATATCAAACATGCATCTAGCAGTTTAATAATCTCTTTCTTAACTACATCTTGCATATTAGGATTTAGTCTTCGTTGGCGTTGCACATACGTTTTATGACCTTCTTCCATAAGGATTTTATGTGTGCAATACGAAGGACTTATTCCTTTAATATCATGAATCTTCCATGCAATGGCTGGTTTATGAGCTTTCAACACAGAAATGAGTTGTGATTTTTCATTTTCAGTAAGAGAAGATGATATTATTACAGGTAATTCAGATTCACCATGTAAATAAGCGTATTCCAAATGGTTTGGAAGTGGCTTTAACTCTAATTTCGGAGGTTCTTCTATCGATGATTTATATCGATATCTGTCTTCTTCTTTTAGCATTTGAATTTCTTCTGTTGTTGGTTCATATCCATTAGCTATAAGTGTAGCTAACATTTCAGCTTCATCAATTGGTTCATTACCTTCTCCTAAAGAACATTCTCCTGTTCCTTGTAATTCTGGAAATTCTTCTAACAATTCTGCATGTGCATCTATAGTTTGAATATAATAACATGTATCATCTGCAGATTGCGGTTGTTGCATTGCTCTATCAACTGAAAAGGTAACACTCTCATCCTCTATACTTAGGGTCAGTTTCTTACCGAACACGTCTATCATTGCTTTAGCCGTGTTTAAGAATGGTCTTCCTAATATGAGAGGAACTTGAGAATCTTCTTCCATGTCCAAAACAACAAAATCTACTGGAAATACTAAAGTACCAACTTTAACTAGCATGTTCTCCATTATCCCTCTAGGATATTTTATTGATCTATCGGCTAGTTGTATGCTTATTCTGGTTGGTTTCAATTCTCCAAGGTCTAGTTTAGCGTATAGTGAATACGGCATTAGATTTATACTAGCACCTAAGTCTGCCAATGCTTCTATTGAACTAAGACTACCCAGAAAACATGGAATTGTGAAACTTCCTGGATCAGATAATTTTTCTGGTATCTTATTCAACAGCACTGCTGAACAATTAGCATTCATAGTGACAGCCGAGAGTTCTTCCATTTTCTTTCTATTCGTGATTAGATCTTTCAAGAATTTAGCATATCTAGGCATTCCTGAAATTACATCAATGAAAGGAAGATTTACATTTATTTGTTTAAACATATCCAAGAATTTGGATTGCTCGGCTTCAAGTTTTTCTTTCTTCATTTTACTCGGATAAGGAAGTGGTGGTTGGTATGGTTTAACATAAGGTTTATCCTTAACTGTGTTATCTTCATTAACCTTTTCAACTACCGGTTCTTTTTCCTTTTCTTTATCAGGTTGTGGTTCTTGTGGAGTAGGAATAGTTTCATCAGAAGTTACAGGTATTTCAGGTGATTTAAGTGTTGTACCACTTCTTGTGGTAATAGCTTTAGCTGTTTCATTCCGGGGGTTAGCATTTGTATCGCTTGGTAGACTTCCCGGTTTTCTTTCACCTATTAACCTTGCTAGGTTACTTACTTCTTGTTCCAGATTTTGAATAGAAGCTTGTTGATTTCTAAATGCTTGAGCATTTTGTTCATTTGTTTGTTTTTGAGATGTGAAAAACTGCGTTTGAGTTTCAACTAGCTTCGTCATCATATCTTCTAAATTCGGCTTTTTATCATCGGTTTGTTGTGGTGGTTTGTTTTGAAAATTCGGTCTTTGCTGATTGTAAGTATTATTGGATACTTGTTGATTGCTAGGACCTTGTTGGTTATTGTATGGAATATTTCGGTTATAATTCTGGTTTTGATTGTAAATCGGTCTTGGCGGTTGATAATTATTCTGATAATTATTTCCAGGCCTTTGGTTTATGTATGAAATATTCTCTCTTTGTTCCATTGTTAATTCAATACTTAGACAATCTTTTGTCAAATGTGGTCCTCCACACTGCTCACAACTAATTCGTATTGCATGAATATCTTTAGTCATCTTTTCCATTCGTCTTTCGAAAGCATCTATCTTTGCCGAAATGGAATCTAAGTCATGGCTAGAATCGGCTCTAGCTGCTTTAGATGATCTAATGATGTCTTTTTCTTGGTGCCACTCATGTGAGTGGGAAGCAGTGTTATCAATAATTTTGTAAGCATCAGTTTCGGTTTTCTTCATAATAGAACCACCAGCTGCTATATCTATGTCTTTTCTTGTAGTGATGTCGCATCCTTGGTAGAATATTTGTACTATTTGACAGGTGTCTAAACCATGTTGCGGACATCCTCTTAACAATTTTCCATATCTTGTCCACGCCTCATATAGAGTTTCATTTGGCTTCTGTGTGAACGTAACAATTTCTGCTTGAAGTCTTACGGCTTTAGATGCAGGAAAGAATTGTTTAAGAAATTTATCAATTAAAACGTCCCATGTATCGATCGCCCCTTCAGGTAACGATTCCAACCAATCTTTGGCTTCTCCCTTTAAAGTCCAGGGAAATAACATGAGATATATCTGTTCATCCTCCACTTCTCGTATTTTAAATAGTGTGCAGATCCTATTAAAGGTACGTAGATGTTCATTTGGATCTTCCTTCGGCGCACCACTAAATTGGCATTGATTAGTCACCATGTGTAAAATTTGTCCTTTGATTTCATAATCTGGCGCATTAATGTCTGGATGAGTAATTGCGTGACCTTGGCCAGTGCGTTTAGCTCTCATTCGGTCTTCCATACTTAAAGGTTCCAGATTCTCCATAATTGAATTTGTTGAATCGGTATCAATAGATGATTCTGATTTAATAGTTCGTTCCTCAACAATCTCTGTTTGAATGATTGGTGGTTCCGGAGGAAAGTTTAATGGTTCAGGATCTATGAACCGTTCCTGAATATTTTCTGGATTCTCAATTGTGAGGTTGGGTTCAAAAAATGGATTATCGGTAATTTGAACTGAAGTACTTGGTCGACTGGATGACGATTCTAAATAAAAATCAACGGCGGTTATATTTGTTAAACGATGTCTTGATCGAGTTACAGGTGGTGAACGTACAAAAGGTGATGAACGTCTTGCTCGGTGCATTCACTGAATATCCTATTAGTTTTAAAAAGGAAAGAAAAATTATAATAAGTTATCCAATCAATAGACTTTTCTGATTTTGCCCACGTTTCGAATAGCCAAAAGATGCAGCAGAGGGGCAGGATTCGTTTGGTCTCAATATAATTGAGGACTGTTTGGCTCCAATAACCCGGTCCACGTACAAATCCAACTATTACTACGAACCAGAAAATTTTGATGTCTATCAATTTAACCACTCAAAATAAATTTTCGTAATTTTAAGAAATTTAGATAAGAAGTAGAAAAAAATTCTAAGTCCTAAAAACTAGAATGGCGAGAAATAAGAGAGAAAAAGAGTTCGTCGAAAAAGGTCGAAAAATAAAAAATGATTGAAAAATAAAAGGTGACGGAAAAATAAAAGAAACTTATAAAAACTTAAAAATACTTAACTAATTTAACCTTATTACTACAACTAACTTAAAATTATAATCGCAAATTGAGATTACTAATTGAAATGATAATTGATACATAGTAAAAGGTGTCTAAAAATATTAAAGCTTACAGGAAAAACTAAATCCCAAATGGAAATAACTTAAAAAGAAACTAAAACTTAAAAAGGCGTCGCAAAATTCTAAAGCACCTAAATCTTAGTCTAAAGAAAAAGCACTTAAGGAATTCTACGGCAAAGCCTAAAAATCTAGGAGTAAAAATAATTATAGCAAAAACTAAGTTTAAAATTAAATATGAGCTAAAAAATACAAATTTTACGCTACAACGATTAAAAAGGTACAAAATATAAAAATATACAAAAAGTTGTAAAAAGTACAATTTTTATAAAAATATTATTTTTATATTATTTATTTAATAAAACTATTAATTTTATAATTTTATTTAACTTATTTATACTAAATACATTAAATTAAATAAAAAGTAAAATTAAAATTAAAACTAATAATAATAATAATACAAATTAGGTAATAATAATAATTAATTAATAATATCCGTAATTAATTCTCGATTAGGGCTTCCTTGTCGCCTGTCAGAGTAGCTCCGCGAGTCGCGGCAAATAAAGAAGAAAACCCCGCGAGTTGCGGGGTTCAGGAATTCAGTTGACAGCTTTGTGTTTTTACGCGTTTTTCTTTATTTTTTTTTTTTTTATATTAGCGTTGCGCTTCCGGCTTTTAAGATAGTTCCCCGGCAGCGGCGCCAAAAATAACTTGATGTGAAGCGAGGTGTATATAAAATAGTTATTATTTTACTAGGAAAAACTATTAAATACGATACAATTTTACACAAGATATTTATTTATTTATAGAATGGATATACTTAAACCTTGCTACAACACTTATAGGCAGTGTACCTAATCGTACAGTAGTGTAGTTTTTAGTAAGTCCGGTTCGTTCCACAGGGAAATCTTTGAACAAAGCTCAACGCTATATTAGTTTACTTTTATAAAAATACAAATATATATATAAGTAATATTATTGTTATAAAGGGGGGTTTTTACCGTTTAATGACCGGTTTGTCGATTTTAAAACTTTAGTCGCAGTTAAAACCTAATGTAAAATATAAAATAAATACAAGACTTAAATTAAAGCGTAAAGTAAATAACGATAATGAAATTACGAATAATAAAAGTGCGATAAAATAAACTTGCGATAATTAAAAAGTACGATAATTAAAAGTGCGATTAAATAACAATAAAAGTGCGATAATTAGAAGTGCAATTAAATATAAAATGAAGGAAATTAAATATGAAATAAAAGAATTATGCTTATTTAAACTTCCGTAATCATGATGTTTGACGTGTTGATTTTAGTTTTATGCCCATGGGTTAATTGTCCTTTGTCCTGGATTATTTAATATGTCCGTCTGGTTTTTGTCCATAACAGTCCATCAGTCATAAATATAAATTGCAAGTGTCCTTGTCAAATCATTATTATACCCGAAGATAAATATTCCAACTAATTGGGGATTCGAATTGTAACAAGGTTTTAATACTTTGTTTAATGAATACACCAGGTTATCGACTGCGTGTAAACCAAGGTTTTACTACTTTGTTAACAATTACACCAATTACCCTTGAATGTAATTTCACCCCTGTTTTAATTATTCTAGTGGCTATTAATCCATTCCCGTGTCCGGTTAAATGAACGATTATTCGTACATATAAATACCCCGCCCATCGTGTCCGATCGAGTGTATATGGTAATTTATAGGGACGCCCAATTGTAAATCTTTATATTAACATTAACAAATTTTCATTTAGTTAAACAAATATAAAGCCCATTAATAGCCCATAGTCTAATTTCCACAAGTGTCGTTCTTTTGTCCAAACCCCAATTATGGTACAAAGCCCAATTATCCAATTTTAGTAATTAGCCCAACATCATGATTACTTCGTTTTAAATAAGCATAATAATAACTTAGCTACGAGACATTAATGTAAAAAGGTTGAACATAACTTACAATGATTAAAAATAGCGTAGCGTTACACGGACAGAATTTCGACTTACACCCTTACAACATTCGCTAACATACCCTTATTATTAGGATTTAAAATTAAAATTAAAATTAAAATATAAATTATATATATATATATTACTCGTATGAATGAGAAGAAAAAAGATATGAAATTTGATCAGAATTCGGTTGGCTTTATAGCCAGAGTTGAAAATTGGGGCTCCGCGACTCGCGGCAAAATGCCCTTCAAACTCCGCGAGTCGCGGAGATAGAAATTACAGCTCAGTCCTTGGAGTTTTCTCTGCCGACGGTTTTATATATATATATATAATATATATATAATTAATATAATTAATTATATATTATATTATATTTATATACATAGTTAACTTGTAATTTTCAGTCCGTTGCGTCGAGCGTTAAGAGTTGACTCTGGTCCCGGTTCCGGATTTTCGAACGTCCTTGCGTACAATTTTATATCTTGTACTTTGCGTTTTAAATCTTGTACTTTTGTAATTTCGAGACGTTTCTTATCAATAATTGGAACCTTTTTGATTGTCTTTTGTACTTTTGAGCTTTTTGGTCGTTTGCGTCTTCAATTCGTCGAATCTGTCTTTTGTCTTCACCTTTTATTATTTAAACGAATATCTCTTGTAAATAGAACAATTGCAACTAAAAGCTTGTCTTTCTTGAGGAATAATGCTATGAAATATATGTTCGTTTTTAGCATTATCAATATACCAATAGTACCTACATCTAAAAGCTGTGTATTGTACGAGTACGAATACGGGTGCATACGAGTAGAATTGTTGATGAAACTGAACGAGGATGTAATTGTAAGCATTTTTGTTAAGTAGAAGTATTTTGATAAGTGTATTGAAGTCTTTCAAAAGTGTATAAATACATATTAAAACACTACATGTATATACATTTTAACTGAGTCGTTAAGTCATCGTTAGTCGTTACATGTAAGTGTTGTTTTGAAACCTTTAGGTTAACGATCTTGTTAAATGTTGTTAACCCAATGTTTATAATATCAAATGAGATTTTAAATTATTATATTATCATGATATTATCATGTATGAATATCTCTTAATATGATATATATACATTAAATGTCTTTACAACGATAATCGTTACATATATGTCTCGTTTAAAAATCATTAAGTTAGTAGTCTTGTTTTTACATATGTAGTTCATTGTTAATATACTTAATGATATGTTTACTTATCATAGTATCATGTTAACTATATATATATATATATATCCATATATATGTCATCATATAGTTTTTACAAGTTTTAACGTTCGTGAATCACCGGTCAACTTGGGTGGTCAATTGTCTATATGAAATATATTTCAATTAATCAAGTATTAACAAGTTTGATTGCTTAACATGTTGGAAACATTTAATCATGTAAATATCAATCTCAATTAATATATATATAAACATGGAAAAGTTCGGGTCACTACAGTACCTACCCGTTAAATAAATTTCGTCCCGAAATTTTAAGCTGTTGAAGGTGTTGACGAATCTTCTGGAAATAGATGCGGGTATTTCTTCTTCATCTGATCTTCACACTCCCAGGTGAACTCGGGTCCTCTACGAGCATTCCATCGAACCTTAACAATTGGTATCTTGTTTTGCTTAAGTCTTTTAACCTCATGATCCATTATTTCAACGGGTTCTTCGATGAATTGAAGTTTTTCGTTGATTTGGATTTCATCTAACGGAATAGTGAGATCTTCTTTAGCAAAACATTTCTTCAAATTCGAGACGTGAAAAGTGTTATGTACAGCCGCGAGTTGTTGAGGTAACTCAAGTCGGTAAGCTACTGGTCCGACACGATCAATAATCTTGAATGGTCCAATATACCTTGGATTTAATTTCCCTCGTTTACCAAATCGAACAACGCCTTTCCAAGGTGCAACTTTAAGCATGACCATCTCTCCAATTTCAAATTCTATATCTTTTCTTTTAATGTCAGCGTAGCCCTTTTGTCGACTTTGGGCGGTTTTCAACCGTTGTTGAATTTGGATGATCTTCTCGGTAGTTTCTTGTATAATCTCTGGACCCGTAATCTGTCTATCCCCCATTTCACTCCAACAAATCGGAGACCTGCACTTTCTACCATAAAGTGCTTCAAACGACGCCATCTCAATGCTTGAATGGTAGCTGTTGTTGTAGGAAAATTCTACTAACGGTAGATATCGATCCCAACTGTTTCCGAAATCAATAACACATGCTCGTAGCATGTCTTCAAGCGTTTGTATCGTCCTTTCACTCTGCCCATCAGTTTGTGGATGATAGGCAGTACTCATGTCTAGACGAGTTCCTAATGCTTGCTGTAATGTCTGCCAGAATCTTGAAATAAATCTGCCATCCCTATCAGAGATAATAGAGATTGGTATTCCATGTCTGGAGACGACTTCCTTCAAATACAGTCGTGCTAACTTCTCCATCTTGTCATCTTCTCTTATTGGCAGGAAGTGTGCTGATTTGGTGAGACGATCAACTATTACCCAAATAGTATCAAAACCACTTGCAGTCCTTGGCAATTTAGTGATGAAATCCATGGTAATGTTTTCCCATTTCCATTCCGGGATTTCGGGTTGTTGAAGTAGACCTGATGGTTTCTGATGCTCAGCTTTGACCTTAGAACACGTCAAACATTCTCCTACGTATTTAGCAACATCGGCTTTCATACCCGGCCACCAAAAATGTTTCTTGAGATCCTTGTACATCTTCCCCGTTCCAGGATGTATTGAGTATCTGGTTTTATGAGCTTCTCTAAGTACCATTTCTCTCATATCTCCAAATTTTGGTACCCAAATCCTTTCAGCCCTATACTGGGTTCCGTCTTCCCGAATATTAAGATGCTTCTCTGATCCTTTGGGTATTTCATCCTTTAAATTTCCCTCTTTTAAAACTCCTTGTTGCGCCTCCTTTATTTGAGTAGTAAGGTTATTATGAATCATTATATTCATAGATTTTACTCGAATGGGTTCTCTGTCCTTCCTGCTCAAGGCATCGGCTACCACATTTGCCTTCCCCGGGTGGTAACGAATCTCAAAGTCGTAATCATTCAATAATTCAATCCACCTACGCTGCCTCATATTCAGTTGTTTCTGATTAAATATGTGTTGAAGACTTTTGTGGTCGGTATATATAATACTTTTGACCCCATATAAGTAGTGCCTCCAAGTCTTTAATGCAAAAACAACCGCGCCTAATTCCAAATCATGCGTCGTATAATTTTGTTCGTGAATCTTCAATTGTCTAGACGCATAAGCAATCACCTTCGTTCGTTGCATTAATACACAACCGAGACCTTACTTTGATGCGTCACAATAAATCACAAAATCATCATTCCCTTCAGGCAATGACAATATAGGTGTCGTAGTTAGCTTTTTCTTCAATAACTGAAACGCTTTCTCTTGTTCATCATTCCATTCAAATTTCTTCCCTTTATGCGTTAATGCAGTCAAGGGTTTTGCTATTCTGGAAAAGTCTTGGATGAACCTTCTGTAGTAACCAGCTAGTCCTAAAAACTGGCGTATGTGTTTCGGAGTTTTCGGGGTTTTCCACTTTTCAACAGTTTCTATCTTTGCCGGATCCACCTTAATACCTTCTTTGTTAACTATGTGACCGAGGAATTGAACTTCTTCCAACCAAAATGTACACTTTGAAAACTTAGCGTACAATTCTTCCTTCCTCAATACTTCTAACACCTTTCTCAAATGTTCACCGTGTTCTTGGTCATTCTTTGAGTAGATAAGTATGTCATCAATGAAAACAATGACAAACTTGTCAAGGTATGGTCCACACACTCGGTTCATAAGGTCCATGAACACAGCTGGTGCATTAGTTAAACCAAACGGCATGACCATAAACTCGTAATGACTGTAACGTGTTCTGAAAGCAGTCTTTGGAATATCATCTTCTTTCACCCGCATTTGATGATACCCGGAACGTAAGTCAATCTTTGAATAAACAGACGAGCCTTGTAGTTGATCAAATAAGTCATCGATTCTCGGTAGTGGGTAGCGGTTCTTGATGGTAAGTTTGTTCAACTCTCGGTAGTCGATACACAACCTGAATGTACCATCTTTCTTCTTGACAAACAAAACAGGAGCTCCCGACGGTGATGTGCTTGGTCGAATGAAACCACGCTCTAAAAGTTCTTGTAATTGGCTTTGCAGTTCTTTCATCTCGCTGGGTGTGAGTCTGTAAGGAGCACGAGCTATTGGTGCAGCTCCTGGTACAAGATCTATTTGAAATTCAACGGATTGATGTGGGGGTAATCCCGGTAATTCTTTCAGAAATACATCGGGAAATTCTTTTGTAATGGGAACATCATTGATGCACTTTTCTTCAGTTTGTACTTTCTCGACGTGTGCTAGAACAGCATAGCAACCTTTTCTTATTAGTTTTTGTGCCTTCAAATTACTAATAAGATGTAGCTTCGTGTTGCCCTTTTCTCCGTACACCATTAAGGGTTTTTCTTTTTCTCGTATAATGCGAATTGCATTTTTGTAACAAACGATCTCTGCTTTCACTTCTTTCAACCAGTCCATACCGATTATCACATCAAAACTCCCTAACTCTACTGGTATCAAATCAATCTTAAATGTTTCGCTAACCAGTTTAATTTCTCGATTCCGACATATATTATCTGCTGAAATTAATTTACCATTTGCTAATTCGAGTAAAAATTTACTATCCAAAGGCGTCAATGGACAACTTAATTTAGCACAAAAATCTCTACTCATATAGCTTCTATCCGCACCCGAATCAAATAAAACGTAAGCAGATTTATTGTCAATAAGAAACGTACCCGTAACAAGCTCCGGGTCTTCCTGTGCCTCTGCCGCATTAATATTGAAAACTCTTCCGCGGCCTTGTCCATTCGTTTTCTCCTGGTTCGGGCAATTTCTAATAATGTGGCCCGGTTTTCCACATTTATAACAAACTACATTGGCATAACTTGCTCCGACACTACTTGCTCCGCCATTACTCGTTCCGACACCATTTGTTCCTTTCGTTCTATTAACCCCTGGTCCGTAGACCTCACACTTCGCCGCGCTATGACCATTTCTTTTACACTTGTTGTAAAATTTGGTGCAGAACCCCGAGTGATACTTTTCACACCTTTGGCATAGCTGCTTCTGATTGTTGTTGTTGTTGTTGTTGGGCCGTTTGTTGTAGTTGCGATTGATGTTGCGATTGTTGGGATAATTGTTGCGATTATTGTTGTAATTGCTGCTGTTGTTGTATTGGTGATTCTTATTACCGTTTTCCTCCCACTTTCTTTTGACTTGCTTCACATTGGCCTCTTCAGCAGTCTGTTCTTTAATTCTTTCTTCAATCTGGTTCACTAGTTTGTGAGCCATTCTACATGCCTGTTGTATGGAGGCGTGCTCGTGTGAACTTATATCTTCTTGGATTCTTTCCGGTAATCCTTTCACAAACGCGTCGATCTTCTCTTCCTCATCTTCGAATGCTCCCGGACACAATAGGCACAATTCTGTGAATCGTCTTTCGTACGTGGTAATATCAAATCCTTGGGTTCGTAACCCTCTAAGTTCTGTCTTGAGCTTATTGACCTCGGTTCTGGGACGGTATTTCTCGTTCATCAAGTGCTTGAATGCTGACCACGGTAGTGCGTACGCATCGTCTTGTCCCACTTGCTCTAGATAGGTATTCCACCATGTTAACGCAGAACCTGTAAAGGTATGCGTAGCATACTTCACTTTGTCCTCTTCAGTACACTTACTTATGGCAAACACCAATTCGACCTTCTCAGTCCACCGTTTCAATCCGATCGGTCCTTCGGTTCCATTAAATTCCAAAGGTTTGCAGGCAGTGAATTCTTTGTAGGTGCATCCTACACGATTTCCTGTACTGCTAGATCCAAGGTTATTGTTGGTATGTAGCGCAGCCTGTACTGCGGCTATGTTTGAAGCTAGAAAAGTACGGAATTCCTCTTCATTCATATTCACGGTGTGTCGAGTAGTAGGTGCCATTTCCTTCAAAATAGTCAAATGGAACAAGTTAATCATACAGAATATTAAGAGTAGTTAATAGTATTTCGTAGCATAATATGAACTCATTTATAAAAGCTTTTTCTTCATATTAGCGTTTTATGAGTTTAAATTCGGGTAGTACCTACCCGTTAAGTTCATACTTAGTAGCTAATATACAATTCAACTACTACAATTCTATATGAAAAACTGATTATAATAATATTTCGCGTTCAAACTTTTACACAATATTTTACAAACTTACAATACCGCTTATTTTACATATAGCATGAAATATAGCACACAATAAATTTGATACAAGATGGTTGTGAAGATAATTCTAGCTAGTACACAAGTCGTTCAGCAAAGGCAATAAAGACACGTAATTCATACGTCCAGAAACAAGTCATGCATTCTGGTTTTACTAGGATTACTTCCCATCCTTCGTCTTGTGGAACATAACCGTTATGGCCGTTGATAAGACAGCGTGTTGTAACATCGTCAAAGGGACGAGGGTTACGTAATGTCCAACAGTCCCGTAACAATCTAAAAACCTCATTTCTTACCCCAATTACCGACTCCGTCACTTGTGGGAACGTTTTGTTTAATAGTTGTAGCCCGATGTTCTTGTTCTCACTTTGGTGAGAAGCGAACATTACTAATCCGTAAGCATAACATGCTTCTTTATGTTGCATGTTAGCCGCTTTTTCTAAATCACGAAGTCCAATATTCGGATATATTGAGTCAAAATAATTTCTTAACCCATTGCGTAAAATAGCATTTGGGTTCCCCGCAATATATGCGTCAAAGTAAACACATCGTAACTTATGGATTTCCCAATGTGATATCCCCCATCTTTCAAAAGAAAGCCTTTTATAAACCAAGGCATTCTTGGAACGTTCTTCGAATGTCTTACATACTGATCTCGCCTTAAATAATTGTGCCGAAGAATTCTGACCGAATCTAGACAAGATTTCATCAATCATGTCTCCGGGTAGGTCTCTTAAAATATTGGGTTGTCTATCCATTTTGTGTTTTTATACTGTAAAATAGACAAGAGTTAGATTCATAAAAAAAAATACTTATTAATACAAGCAATTTTTACATATATCATAAAGCATAAGCACACTATATTACATATATTACACCACACGAATACAGCTATCTTATTCCGACTCGCTTGTTTCTTCTTCTTCGGTTTTGGTTCGTTTTGCCTAGTTTCTAGGGATATATGATGTTCCCCTAATACGAGCCGTCATTTTCCACATTGGTTTAGAAAAACCTGGTGGTTTAGAGGTTCCCGGGTCATTGTTACAACTTAAGGACTTCGGGGGTTGACGATACATATAAAGTTCATCGGGGTTGGAATTAGATTTCTCTATTTTTATGCCCTTTCCCTTATTATTTTCTTTTGCCTTTTTAAATTTAGTTGGGGTAATTTCTATAACATCATTGGAATTCTCGTCGGAATCCGATTCATCGGAGAATTGGTAATCCTCCCAATATTTTGCTTCCTTGGCGGAAACACCATTGACCATAATTAACCTTGGTCGGTTGGTTGAGGATTTTCTTTTACTTAACCGTTTTATTATTTCCCCCACCGGTTCTATTTCTTCATCCGGTTCCGATTCTTCTTCCGGTTCCGATTCTTCTTCCGATTCCGACTCTTCTTCCGATTCCTCTTCGGGAACTTGTGAATCAGTCCACGAATCATTCCAATTTACATTTGACTCTTCATTATTATTAGGTGAGTCAATGGGACTTGTTCTAGAGGTAGACATCTATCACATAATATCAAACGCGTTAAGAGATTAATATATCACATAATATTCACATGTTAAAAATATATAGTTTCCAACAAAATTTGTTAAGCAATCATTTTTCAAGTAAACACGGTCGAAGTCCAGACTCACTAATGCATCCTAACAAACTCGATAAGACACACTAATGCAAAATTCTGGTTCTCTAAGACCAACGCTCGGATACCAACTGAAATGTCCCGTTCTTATTGATTAAAAACGTTCCATATTAATTGATTTCGTTGCGAGGTTTTGACCTCTATATGAGACGTTTTTCAAAGACTGCATTCATTTTAAAACAAACCATAACCTTTATTTCATCAATAAAGGTTTAAAAAGCTTTACGTAGATTATCAAATAATGATAATCTAAAATATCCTGTTTACACACGACCATTACATAATGGTTTACAATACAAATATGTTACAACAAAATAAGTTTCTTGAATGCAGTTTTTACACAATATTATACAACCATGGACTCCAAATCTCGTCCTTATTTAAGTATGCAACAGCGAAAGCTCTTAATAATCACCTGAGAATAAACATGCTTAAAAAACGTCAACAAAAATGTTGGTGAGTTATAGGTTTAACCTATATATATCAAATCATAATAATAGACCACAAGATTTCATATTTCAATACACATCCCATACATAGAGATAAAAATCATTCATATGGTGAACACCTGGTAACCGACATTAACAAGATGCATATATAAGAATATCCCCATCATTCCGGGACACCCTTCGGATATGATATAAATTTCGAAGTACTAAAGCATCCGGTACTTTGGATGGGGTTTGTTAGGCCCAATAGATCTATCTTTAGGATTCGCGTCAATTAGGGTGTCTGTTCCCTAATTCTTAGATTACCAGACTTAATAAAAAGGGGCATATTCGATTTCGATAATTCAACCATAGAATGTAGTTTCACGTACTTGTGTCTATTTTGTAAATCATTTATAAAACCTGCATGTATTCTCATCCCAAAAATATTAGATTTTAAAAGTGGGACTATAACTCACTTTCACAGATTTTTACTTCGTCGGGAAGTAAGACTTGGCCACTGGTTGATTCACGAACCTATAACAATATATACATATATATCAAAGTATGTTCAAAATATATTTACAACACTTTTAATATATTTTGATGTTTTAAGTTTATTAAGTCAGCTGTCCTCATTAGTAACCTATAACTAGTTGTCCACAGTTAGATGTACAGAAATAAATCGATAAATATTATCTTGAATCAATCCACGACCCAGTGTATACGTATCTCAGTATTGATCACAACTCAAACTATATATATTTTGGAATCAACCTCAACCCTGTATAGCTAACTCCAACATTCACATATAGAGTGTCTATGGTTGTTCCGAAATATATATAGATGTGTCGACATGATAGGTCGAAACATAGTATACGTGTCTATGGTATCTCAAGATTACATAATATACAATACAAGTTGATTAAGTTATGGTTGGAATAGATTTGTTACCAATTTTCACGTAGCTAAAATGAGAAAAATTATCCAATCTTGTTTTACCCATAACTTCTTCATTTTAAATCCGTTTTGAGTGAATAAAATTGCTATGGTTTCATATTGAACTCTATTTTATGAATCTAAACAGAAAAAGTATAGGTTTATAGTTGGAAAAATAAGTTACAAGTCATTTTTGTAAAGGTAGTCATTTCAGTCGAAAGAACGACGTCTAGATGACCATTTTAGAAAACATACTTCCACTTTGATTTTAACCATAATTTTTGGATATAGTTACATGTTCATAATAAAAATATTTTCTCAGAATAACAAATTTTAAATCAAAGTTTATCATAGTTTTTAATTAACTAACCCAAAACAGCCCGCGGTGTTACTACGACGGCGTAAATCCGGTTTTACGGTGTTTTTTGTGTCTCCAGGTTTTAAATCATTAAGTTAGCATATCATATAGATATAGAACATGTGTTTAGTTGATTTTAAAAGTCAAGTTAGAAGGATTAACTTTTGTTTGCGAACAAGTTTAGAATTAACTAAACTATGTTCTAGTGATTACAAGTTTAAACCTTCGAATAAGATAGCTTTATATGTATGAATCGAATGATGTTATGAACATCATTACTACCTTAAGTTCCTTGGATAAACCTACTGGAAAAGAGAAAAATGGATCTAGCTTCAACGGATCCTTGGATGGCTCGAAGTTCTTGAAGCAGAATCATGACACGAAAACAAGTTCAAGTAAGATCATCACTTGAAATAAGATTGTTATAGTTATAGAAATTGAACCAAAGTTTGAATATGATTATTACGTTGTATTAGAATGATAACCTACTGTAAGAAACAAAGATTTCTTGAGGTTGGATGATCACCTTACAAGATTGGAAGTGAGCTATCAAACTTGAAAGTATTCTTGATTTTATGTAACTAGAACTTGTAGAATATATGAAGAACACTTAGAACTTGAAGATAGAACTTGAGAGAGAATAATTAGATGAAGACAATTGAAGAATGAAAGTGTTTGTAGGTGTTTTTGGTCGTTGGTATATGGATTAGATATAAAGGATATGTAATTTTGTTTTCATGTAAATAAGTCATGAATGATTACTCATATTTTTGTAATTTTATGAGATATTTCATGCTAGTTGCCAAATGATGGTTCCCACATGTGTTAGGTGACTCACATGGGCTGCTAAGAGCTGATCATTGGAGTGTATATACCAATAGTACCTACATCTAAAAGCTGTGTATTGTACGAGTACGAATACGGGTGCATACGAGTAGAATTGTTGATGAAACTGAACGAGGATGTAATTGTAAGCATTTTTGTTAAGTAGAAGTATTTTGATAAGTGTATTGAAGTCTTTCAAAAGTGTATAAATACATATTAAAACACTACATGTATATACATTTTAACTGAGTCGTTAAGTCATCGTTAGTCGTTACATGTAAGTGTTGTTTTGAAACCTTTAGGTTAACGATCTTGTTAAATGTTGTTAACCCAATGTTTATAATATCAAATGAGATTTTAAATTGTTATATTATCATGATATTATCATGTATGAATATCTCTTAATATGATATATATACATTAAATGTCTTTACAACGATAATCGTTACATATATGTCTCGTTTAAAAATCATTAAGTTAGTAGTCTTGTTTTTACATATGTAGTTCATTGTTAATATACTTAATGATATGTTTACTTATCATAGTATCATGTTAACTATATATATATATCCATATATATGTCATCATATAGTTTTTACAAGTTTTAACGTTCGTGAATCACCGGTCAACTTGGGTGGTCAATTGTCTATATGAAACATATTTCAATTAATCAAGTATTAACAAGTTTGATTGCTTAACATGTTGCAAACATTTAATCATGTAAATATCAATCTCAATTAATATATATATAAACATGGAAAAGTTCGGGTCACTACAATAGATATCCCGCCCACCGTACCCAGTCAAGCGTATGTGGTTATATATAAATACGTCGAATTATAAGTTTGTATATTAAATTAACAAGGTATTGTTTAGTTAATATAAAACCCATTAATAGCCCATAGTCTAATTTCCACAAGTGTCGTTCTTTATCCAAACCCCAATTATGGAACAAAGCCCAATTACCCAATTTTAGTAATTAGCCCAACATCATGATTACTTCGGTTTTAAATAAGCATAATAATAACTTAGCTACGAGACATTAATGTAAAAAGGTTGAACATAACTTACAATGATTAAAAATAGCGTAGCGTTACACGGACAGAATTTCGACTTACACCCTTACAACATTCGCTAACATACCCTTATTATTAGAATTAAAATTAAAATTAAATTTAAAATATAAATTATAAATATAAATATTACGTATAGATAGATGGATGGATATATATGATATTAAAACTCGTCGAATTTCGCTGGCTTTTATAGGGATTTTTGTCCAGGGGGACTCCGCGACTCGCGTAATTTTTGCACTGCAAACTTCGCAACTCGCGGAGTTTGCTTTTATAGCTCACACAAGTTTGGAGCCTTTCTTGCCGACGGTTTATAATATATAAATAATTATAAGAATTATTTAAATATTATATTATATTTATGTGCATAGTTGACTTGTAATTTTTAGTCAGTTGCGTCGAGCGTTGAGAGTTGACTCATGTCCCGGTTCCGGATTTTCCAACGTCCTTGCGTACAATTTAATATCTTGTACTTTGCGTTTTGAATCTTGTACTCTTGTAATTTCGAGACGTTTCTTATCAATAATTGGAACCTCTTTAATTGTATTTTGTACTTTTGAGCTTTTTGGTCGTTTGCGTCTTCAATTCGTCGAATCTATCTTTTGTCTTCACCTTTTATTATTTAAACGAATATCACTTGTAAATAGGACAATTGCAACTAAAAGCTTGTCTTTCTTGAGGAATAATGCTATGAAATATATGTACGTTTTTAGCATTATCAGATATTTTGAACAATTTTGTAACAAAAGAAAACTTTTGCATTGAATTTCTAAGAAACCCATTTTTTAAAACAAAACATGTAGCAGCTACTCAAGCTACTAAAGAGGCAGTATGGTTGAAGATGTTGTTAGAGGAACTCGGGCACAAACAAAAGAATATCACTCTATTTTGTGACAACCAGAGTGCCTTGCATCTTGCAAGGAATCCAGCATTTCATTCAAAGACAAAGCATATACGTGTTCAGTATCACTTCGTTCGTGAGAAAGTGGAAGAAGGAACCATTGATGTGCAGAAAATTCATTCCGACAACAATGTGGCTGATTTTCTTACAAAGTCAATCAACAGTGACAAGTTTATTTGGTGCCGTTCCTCATGCGGCCTAGCAGAAACGTAAGCAACATCATTGGCAAGGAAGGATCATCGTGTGAAGATTGATTGAGCTTCAATCAAATCTTCAAGTGGGAGATCGTTGAAATAAAAAAAGGTGACACATAAAGTTGTGATGGAGTAGATGAATGTGTTGGGATGATTTGAATGTGCTTCCATTGCTCTCAAGCTACTAAAGAGGCAGTATGGTTGAAGATGTTGTTAGAGGAACTCGGACACAAACAAAAGAATATCACTCTATTTTGTGACAACCAGAATGCCTTGCATCTTGCAAGGAATCCAGCATTTCATTCAAAGACAAAGCATATACAAGTTCAGTATCACTTCGTTCGTGAGAAAGTGGAAGAAGGAACCGTTGATGTGCAGAAAATTCATACCGACAACAATGTGGCTGATTTTCTTTCAAAGTCAATCAACAGTGACAAGTTTATTTGGTGTCGTTCCTCATGCGGCCTAGCAGAAACATAAGCAACATCATTGGCAAGGAAGGATCATCGTGTGAAGATTGATTGAGCTTCAATCAAATCTTCAAGTGGGAGATTGTTGAAATAAAAAAAGGTGACACATAAAGTTGTGATGGAGTAGATAAATTGTGGAGTTGATAAACTAAATCAACACAATTGATGCCAAAATATTGTGAAGATTTATGGTTCACTAACTACACATAATCTCATTCTCTTCTAGTATAAATAGAGAGCAATGGAAGCACATTCAAATCATCCCAACACATTCTTCTTTATTGTGTTCTAGTAGTCTAATAGAGAATTAGTAAGTGATAAATCTCATAATTACAAGAGATATGTAACTTGGTACTTATCCTTGTAATTAGAGAGAAGTGTAATTCATATTATTCATATTAGTGAAATGTTTCTTTCCTTACCCGTGTTTTTTACCCTATTGGGATTTTCCACATTAAATCTTGGTATTCCTTTATTGTCATTATTTCAAGTATTACTAGCGGTTTGCTATAATTCGGTGTCACTTTTCTCAACAGGACTCTCTATATTATTCCACTCAATTTTACAAGATTGAAAGAGAAGTTTGTATGTTTTAGTATCTTTCAATTACGTTACATCGAAAAATTCAAATGGTATACTATTTCATTGTATATTTTTGTCTAAAATATTATGAGACGATCAACAAACAATCCACCATAATTATAAAAGTGTTAAACATTCGTCAAGACATCATTACACACTATAATTGTGGTGTATTGTGGTGTGTAGTGTGACCTTTAATAATTGTAACTGTGGATGATGTTCAAGTTTTTTTTTTAGAACGGCAATTTTGGCATTGAATCCTCTCATTTGCCACTCACGCACTCGTTGGGAAGAAACTCCTCGCATCCATCGCGCAAAGCGTACTCGGATGTTTTAGGTTAACTGCTTGGTCCGCACAAAGTGAAGGATGCCAGATGCACAACCTTGGAGAAACCCCCCCCCCCCCCTTTAGGATTTGAACATGCACCTATTTTTTCAAGGATACGGGTTCACAAACAACTGATACTTTCTGATATGTTCAAGTAATGTAGTCACGTATGTAATAATGTCATTATTTTTATAATGGAAGATGATATTTCTACACTCCAATATGATAAGTACCACTAATTTATTGCACTAAATTTAATAGATGAGACGAATAATAGAAGACGAATTATGTTTTTTCAATAGAAAATATGAAGAGAGATAGAAACCCGTGTCCCCTTCTAAGGATATTTAGGGAATATAAAATAAAAAGGTATATTAATATTAATTGCTCTATAAGTTTTGGAACATAAATTGAATGGCTCTGATTAAAGGGTATTATGCGTAATTTGTTAATCTAAGGACTGTTAAGGCTTCATATAAAAATATATTACTCTATTAAGACTTTGTTATAAAAAAAGAACAAAGATTCCTTGCACTTCTTCACATCTATGAATTTCTCATATTTACTTCCCGCTTCATGCATTTCTTCTACCTCGGTAAGGATTATTTTTTAATCGAATCAATAATGAACGCTTTGGTCTATATCAGTTCAACTAAAATTTCCCTTTTACTCACACATTTCTTGTGAATTTGGATCTACCTCAATTCAACTATTTTTTTCGTTTTAATTCGGTCACTTTCCTACTAGATTGTATATGCTACATTTTCAATCGACTTAAATAATCAACTCTCAAGTACCGTAAACAGTATTATTTTATGTTTTTACATATTTCTTTGGATTAGCGAGGAAACTCCCTATGAATGCGCACATTGGATCCCCATAGAGGGTAAACCTCGGGTAATCAAGCCCCCGAGCCCGAGACCTGATACCGAGTGAATTGCGCATTATGCACACTCTCTGGGCGCACTACCTCTCTGAATAAATTGGCATAGCCAAGAATCGAACATGGGTGATTTGCTTCATTTGGAAACTCAGTGGCCACTCACACGCAAGCTTGCGTGGTTAAGTTCTTACATATTACGGAGTATTAACTTAAGCCCTTCAATAAATCATAATAAGATATTATTTTGATTTACACATATGTGGATGAAGTGATTAACGTGTACCGTAAGAATTATGATAAATAGTTCTATTTCTCATATGAGATGATATATTATTTGAACGAACACAATAAAGTTGATTGTTAGAAGTTTGTGATGGTCTGTTTTGTTGTTGACGTGGCTACAACTGACTGCAGTTTTGAAACTCAGCTTACTGTTCCACCACAAAGTGTAAAAACATATGCGGAGGTGGATTTACTTTTATCCATATCACCTTCATAATCTGAATCAACATACCCTTTGACAATAAATTCCGGTTCCCCATAACATAATGCAACATCTAAGGTTCCCTTGATGTATCTAAGGATCCTCTTTACCGCATTCCAATGCTCTTTACCAGGATTCGCCATGTACCGACTAACTACTCCCACTGCATGTGCAATGTCTGGTCTTGTACATATCATTGCGAACATTAAACCTCTCACTGCTGATGCATATGGTACGCGAGACATCTCCTTCCTCTCGTAGTTACTGCTAGAACACATAACAGAGGATAACTTGAGATTAGTAGGAAGTGGGGTTGAGATTGGCTTACTATCTTGCATATTGAAACGCTCCAAGGTTTTCCTCAAATAATTCTTTTGAGAAAGCCAAATCTTCCTATTATCTCTGTCTCAGTGAATTTGCATCCCTAGAATCTTGTTTGCAGCACCCAAATCTTTCATTTCAAACTCCCTAGCTGAAATGTCCCGTTCATATTGATTATAAACATTCCATATTAATTGATTTCGTCGCGAGGTTTTGACCTCTATATTAGACATTTTTCAAAGACTGCATTCATTTTTAAAACAACCATAACCTTTATTTTATCGATAAAGGTTTAAAAAGCATTACGTAGATTATCAAATAATGATAATCTAAAATATACCGTTTACACACGACCATTACATAATGGTTTACAATAAGAATATATTACATCAAAAATAAGTTTCTTGAATGCAGTTTTTACATAATATCATACAAGCATGGACTCCAAATCTTGTCCTTATTTTAGTATGCAACAGCGGAAGCTCTTAATAATCACCTGAGAATAAACATGCTTAAAACGTCAACAAAAATGTTGGTGAGTTATAGGTTTAACCTATATATTATCAAATCATAATAATAGACCACACGTTTTCATATTTCAATATACATCCCATACATAGAGAAAAAATTCATTCATATGGTGAACATCTGGTAACCGACATTAACAAGATGCATATAAGAATATCCCCTATCATTCCGAGAAATCCTTCGGACATGATAAAAACAACATCGAAGTACTAAAGCATCCGGTACTTTCGATGGGGTTCGTTAGGTCCAATAGATCTATCTTTAGGATTCGCATCAATTAGTAGATCGGTTTACTAATTCTTAGGCTACCACGCAAAAGGGGCATATTCGGCTTCGATCATTCACCCATATAATGTAGTTTCATTTACTTGTGTCTATTTCGTAAATCATTTATAAAACTGCATGTATTCTCATCCCAAAATATTAGATTTTAAAAGTGGGACTATAACTCACTTTCACAGATTTTTACTTCGTCGTCAAGTAAGACTTGGCCACTGGTCGATTCACGAACCTATAACAAATATGTACATATATATCAAAGTATGTTCAAAATATATTTACACCATTTTTAATACATTTTAATGTTTTAAGTTTATTAAGTCAGCTGTCCTCGTTAGTAACCTACAACTAGTTGTCCACAATTAGATGTACAGAAATAAATCGATATATATTATCTTGAATCAATCCAAGACCCAGTGTATACACGTCTCAGGCTAGATCACAACTCAAAGTATATATATATTTGAAATCAACCTCAATCCTGTATAGCTAACTCCAACATTACTGCATATAGAGTGTCTATGGTTGTTCCAAATAATATATATACATGGGTCGATATGATATGTCAAAACATTTGCATACATGTCTATGGTATCCCAAGATTACATCAGAATACATGTATAATACAATATAAGTTAGCTAGGATATGATTTGTATAGAATTGTTACAATATTTCCCGTAGCTACAACAATCAAAAAATATCCAATCTTGTTTTACCCATAACTTCTTCGTTTTAAATCCGATTTGAGTGAATCAAATTGCTATGGTTTCATATTGAACTCTATTTTATGAATCTAAACAGAAAAAGTATAGGTTTATAGTCAGAAATATAAGTTACAAGTCGTTTTTGTAAGAGGTAGTCATTTCAGTCGAAAGAACGACGTCTTGATGACCATTTTGAAAAACATACTTCCACTTTGAGTTTAACCATGATTTTTGGATATAGTTTCATGTTCATAAGAAAAATCATTTTCCCAGAAGAACAACTTTTAAATCAAAGTTTATCATAGTTTTTAATTAACTAACCCAAAGCAGCCCGTGGTGTTACTACGACGGCGTATATCCGGAAACACTCGGTTGATGTTTTGTTAGTTTTAATATAGATAAATGATTTTGAGCTTAATTGTTAAATGTCGATAACACTCGGTTGATGTTTTGTTAGTTTTAATATAGATATAATACATGTTCATGAATGATTAAGATAAAAGTTGGACTGTAAATCAATTACGAAGATTATAGACTTGGTAAAAATATTTTTTAGCTTTTTAGTTTAAATTTTAGTACTCCGTACATATAAATTGGAACAGAAAATAAACCATTATCGAACCTTTTTGATCAGGTTTCAAACAGTTAATGAGTGAAATAATTAATTATATTTAACCTAAAAGTTTAGGATTTTTAGGAACACTTTTATACGTTAACTGTTTAGCAATGGACACGATATAGCCGTCCATGATAAAGTGTCGGCAGTCTAATAGTTTATTAAACCCGTGATATTTAATATTGATTGAAGTTACTGATCTTTCTTTTCTCATATCTAATCTAACTTTACACATATTAATATATTATATATTAGATATAGGATATAGGACATACATATGCGTACAACACATTTCTTCTTCTCTTACCAATCAAACCCCACTTGCTTTTGATTAATCCACAACTTTTAAATTACACGTTTGTTATATGTGAAGTAATGTTTATATTATTTATTATATGAACTGTGTTTCTACCCCATTTGATATGATATGCATTTAGGCATATATATGTAAGCATTAGAGATATAAGCCATTGAACTATACCATCAATATCTCTTAACTTTCTATATACACACAGATACATAGACTTAAGGAACCATCTTCCTCTTTTTTTTTTATTTTTTTCAACCCATTTCAATCACCTTTATTACCTTTCAAATCCATCACCTTTATACATTTGTTTTCTTTCTACTAGTCTATTTCTATTAATATTTCCATTAGACAATTGACACCAAAAACTACAAACCGTCATCTTCTAAACACAAAAAAACCGGTCCTCTCCGTTTCTTTTCTTCTGTTATTAAACAACCGGCAACCATCTCATCTTTCTTCTTTCTCGATGTGAACCACCAACACCCATGATCATCATCTCAAAATACTGTCTTATTTCATTGTATCTATTCGAGTCAAACAAACCTACAAAAACTGCTAATGTTCGCTGCTATAACCTGTCTGTTTCCCGTTTCTGTTTTGAGCAAACTCGATTCACCATCAATAACTATTATGGCTGTTGTTCTCCTTCTGTTTTGTCCGTAACCCAACCAACACCTTTACACCTTGCTACTGTTAATGGAGTCGAGAATTGATCTCTTGTTGGACGATATTACTGCTGCAAATATGCTGTTGGAACCAATCCCGTTTCCTACTGTAAACGGGGACCATAATTAACCATCGATTACCTTTAATAAACTCCCATCTTTCACCACCATTAACTACCCTTTGTATTCGAACCGTCCACCACCTATATCACTTGTAAACCACCAAAGTTATTACCCATGAAACCATCGATACCCAACTGTTTTCACCTCTATATCTTTCGAACCACAACCTCCACCGTTTTTCTCTCTCTCATCGTTAAATAATCACCACCTTGATCCATTGTAAAAAACCCCAACCTTCTGCTACTGTTTTGTTGCTGCCACGCCTTCTGTTTTCTTCTTACTTCGAACAATAGTGAACCACACTCAAACCATAAACATCGAGATCCTGCTGCTACCTATGTTTTTTTTTCTTCTATTTCTAGCGACCACCACCAACTCCTTTTTACTAATTAATTGTGTCAGTTAAAAGGGAAAAAGGGTTGAAGTGGAAAGGATGTATTATTTTATTTATTTCATGACTGCAATATGATTTGGACAAGCCGATGTCAGACTCACCCATTGAGTAACGGACCTTTTAAATGGGGTTTGCAAGATTGGGCCGTAGAAGATCAAGATACTTGAACTTGGGCTTAGTTAAACTGTTGGGCCAATTAGATAGTGTATGATGATGATTAGGGGTAACTATGAGATGGGATGATACTATGATTATAATGATGATAGTTTAAGATGTTGATGATACATGAAATGATAAATATTATGATGTTAATACATGATATTAATGAGGTGCTAATGATACACTAATAATGATCTCGGTTATGGTAAATAATTTATAACGATTATGATGATAATAATGGACCGTTGATGATGGATGATGATACTGTGATGTTAGATAATAACGTTGATGATGATTATTATGTTGATACGGTTATGATGTAGTTTGATGATGATATGATATAAGAAAGATGATAGACTTGATAATGATGATGATAGATGGATACGAGTATCATGATCATGAGATCATGATAATAACGATGATTAGGATAGACGATGATGGAGTAATGGTTAAGGATATTATCGGGACGTCGTGGGTTCAAACCCGGACTTGGACATTTTTTTAAGAACTACTTCTTTGAGGTAGTTTACTTATTACATATTATTTTTATTCTTCTTATTATTATTATTATTATTATTATTATTATTATTATTATTATTATTATTATTATTATTATTATGAAGTTATTCCAAATATTAAAAATACTATTATTAGTATCTTTCATACAATTAATATTATTATCATTATTATTTTTATTATCATTATTATTATTTTTTTTAACATTAATATTATTTTACTAAGTAACTCTTAGTTATATAAAAACTATACTTAATACATATAATATAACTTTATTTTTACTTATTTAAAGTACATAAAATAAATACATTTATGAAACATACAAGTTATTCATATAAAATGATATCACTAATAAATACATATATATAGATTTGTTTGATTACAATTATATGTGTTAATATATATATAAATAATATAGGTTCGTGAATCCAAGGCCAACCCTACATTTTGTTCAATGTCGTTATATGTATTTTTACTACAAAATACATTAGGTGAGTTTCATTTGCTCCCTTTTTAAATGCTTTTGCAATATATATTTTTGGGACTGAGAATACATGCGTTGTTTTATAAATGTTTTACGAAATAGACACAAGTAATCGAAAACTACATTATATGGCTGGATTATTAAATCGAATATGCCCCTTTTTAGTCTGGTAATCTAAGAATTAGAGAACAGACACCCTGATTGACGCGAATCCTAAAGATAGATCTATCGGGCCCAACAAGTCCCATCCAAAGTACCGGATGCTTTAGTACTTCGAAATTTATATCATGTCCGAAGGAGGATCCCGGAATGATGGGGATATTCTTATATGCATATTGTGAATGTCGGTTAACAGGTGTTCAATCCATATGAATGATATTTTTGTCTCTATGCATGGGACGTATGTTTATGAGAAATGGAAATATGAAATCTTGTGGTCTATTAAAATTATGAAATGATTATTTATATTAAACTAATGAACTCACCAACCTTTTGGTTGACACTTTAAAGCATGTTTATTCTCAGGTATGAAAGAAATCTTCCGCTGTGCATTTTCTCATTTTTGAGATATTACTTGGAGTCATTCATGACATATTTCAAAATACGTTGCATTCGAGTCGTTGTGTTCATCAAGATTGTTATTAAGTCAATTATAGTTAGATATATTATGAAATGGTTTGCATATCGTCAACTTTCGATGTAACGAAAGATTGTCTTTTCAAAAATGAATGCAATGTTTGTAAAATGTATCATATAGAGGTCAAGTACCTAGCGATGTAATCAACTATTGTGAATCATTTATAATCGATATGGACTTCGTCCGGATGGATTAGGACGGGTCTCTACAGTTGGTATCAGAGCGGTGGTCTTAGCGAACCAGGTTTGCATTAGTATGTCTAACTGATAGTTGTTTAGATGCATTAGTGAGTCGGGACTTCGACCGTGTCTGCATTTCAAAAGTTTTGCTTATCAATTTGTGTCAAAAATTACCTGTTTATCATTCTTAGAGAATCATTTGCTTATCATTCTTAGTCTAGACACATTTTACTGCATTGATTGCACGAATAGTGTATAGACAAAATTCATATCTTAGCGTATCTGCTACTTTATATCTTAACGTATCTGTTACTGTAATTTTGCCTGAAATATTTCGTAGATTCCTCCGTAACTTATGGAATTTTAGTATTATATATGCATATGTAAATTATGTATTGCAGGGTACTAATCTACATCATATAATCTATTTCTTATCGAAAATCCTTCATCTGATCGTACGAGATGAATCCTGCAACCAGTTCGAGTCTCTCAGATTTCGATAGCTATTCTGATAATTATTCCGATAGCTATTCCGACATGGATATTCACCTAAGCTCCGAAAACAGCGTCACCAGAATGAATCAACCAATCATCCATCCCCAATTCATCTGATGGGTTCGTGGTCGACTTAACCAATGGAGACGCGAAGAAGGCGATTCTTTTCACCAACCGAATTTGCCTCTTGACGAAGAACCCGAAGCACTTACCAGTGAACTAGTTCGAAACACCATTTTTACCCTCATTTCCCGAATATCTCGCCATGATTATATTCTATCTAAAATTCTAAACCTCATTCATCCTCTCATTCCGACCGACAATCATCCCGGAATAATAGAAGAAGTTAGCGAACTTCGCGCTCGAGTAATCAATTTGGAGAATATGGTGCAAAATTTTTTACCAGCTTCAGCAACATCACCGGCACCAACAGTACCACCAGTAACAGCACCAGTACCATCAACAATCCATGCCTCAACATCTCATCCTATATCTCGAGCATAATCATCATTCTACATGACGTTCTACATCATTTATCTTCGTTCTATATGACGATTATGTAATCTCTAATGTTTTAGAGATTATATATTCTTGTTCTAACAGTAAATCAAATGAGTTTAATATCATATTGACTCATTAAATCCATGATTACATCTGAAGAAAATATATATGTATATATATTTTCATAAAGATTGTAATTAAAAATTCTTTCGTACAAAACTGTTAATGATGAAAATATTTTAACGGGTAGGTAATACCCAAGGAATATTTAGATTTTACATTAATAAGTTACATTGTACATTCTTCAAATCTGATTCAATAGTCAGTTACTATCCTACTTACACCCACAGATATACGTATCCGTTCACCACAGAATAACCATTTTCATTCAATTTCATATTTGAATTTTGATTTATCAGAATCCAACAAGTGGCATAAAGAAGAAAACATTTGACAAAATAAAAATTTGTTAGAAACAAACAAATTAACTATGAGGAATTTTATTAAGAATCCACGCTAACTGTTCCTAGCTAACTGATTACATTTTATTTATCGTAATTTAATTATCGCAATTTACATTCTCGCAATTTTATTTATCATCATTTAATTTCTGTTATTTACTTTACGCACTTTATTTATCGTCATTTAATTTCTGTTATTTATTTTTGCGCACTTTAAATATCGGGACACGTATACAAGGTTTTGACATATCATATCGACGCATTTATATATATTATTTGGAATAACCATAGACACTCTATATGCAGTAATGACCGAGTTCTCTATACAGGATTGAGGTTGATTCTACAATAATATATATAATTTGAGTTGTGATCGAGTCTGAGACATGTACACGGGTCACGATATGTATTAATTAATTTGAATATTATATATTAAACTATATATGAATTATTGGACTGTCAACTGTGGACTATCGACAGAGGACTAATAACATTGGACAATTAAAATGAATTAAAATATTGATTATAATATATGAAACTAAACAATTCTTCAAATTTGCCACTTGATCTCATCTTAAACCTCATTTGTATCTTGACGATTATAATCTGCGTTCAAATCTTTCATGATTCTTGAAAACACCTAAATCAAGAGGATGAACCAACCGCATTTCATCTACGGAAGGAAAGATTTATGCATATAGTTATGCACCTGAAAAACTCTCGGAAAATGAGTAAACATTTAACACATAGCTGTGTTAATCCTTTTAGTGTTATTATTACCCAAAATAACTTTACAATATCTTCCCAAATTAGCCAATTTTGTCACAGCTCCAACAAGTCAACTTCGACTTTTCACTCGGATTAGCTTATTATAACCCTGATATACAAGTTGCCTTTTGTCATCGATACTGGAAAACTGTTTATATCTCACTACATTAGCTGTAAACTTACCAGCAACATCATTGATCTTGACTTTATGAAAAGTTATTATATTCATTGAAATCCTATCATCTACTCATCTGCATCTGATAACGAGAATTACCGTACCAAATACTGAGAATCAGCAATCGCTATTTTGAAATCTCGCAGCATGTCTACATCAACAGTTATATGTAAACATATAACATTTATCTCTTAGAATTATGATCTTCTATTCTGAAATTCTGAAAAGCACCCAATCTACAAACCAATACCACAAATTCGGAAAAAGCTAAATACAGCAGAAAAACTGTACATGACCTTAACCGTCGAAAATTTGATGATAAAGAATGGAGTATTGGAAACACTCAATAGAAAATTAAGTACCGAAAAGCGGATTATGCAAAACTACGAAGGAAGTCGTGGACAAATCACAAAGAATAAGTTTGACTTCAAAGAATCTAAATGATTCAATGTCTGCTGAAGTCTTTAGCGAATATCTTGCTCCTTACTCTAAACCCTTGCGGACAATAGTCTCCATCATCCTCTGATCTTAAATATTCAAAGATATTATCGTATCTTTCATTATAAATATCCTCGATATTTCTGAATATATTTTTATAACTAATCTTATCTGAAATCATTTATCTCTTCGTGTTATCAGTGTTACATCATATAGAAACTGTTAGTTTCTATATTCTGTAAACTTTCAAGCTTAAAATACGAATTTCATTGATGTAATGTTGGGAACTGATGCATGAGTTAGTATAATAAAATGACACTTGATCAACGTGATTACATTACAGTAATTCATGCTGAGTTTCTAATGAAACGTGATGATTCACAGTACCATCATCATGTGCCATGTCACACGACTCTTACATTCTATCGAATCTCCAAACATATCAAGAATATATCTTCTTGATAGTTCTATCCTTTTCCTTGAATCCTGGTAATCTAACCAATCAAGATCGTGCTATTACAAATCTCTCTCTTAGAACATTAGTCATGTTCATTCGAAATTCCATACCTACAAATTCTGAACCATTACTTGTTTAATTTAAAATCGAGAAGAGAAAACAAAAGCACGGAGCTCCAAAATATAAGGGAGGATATAAGCCCGATAACAACACATAAATTACAAACCGTGTATGTCATTGTTTATCGCAACATATAGAAATGGGAGAATTAAAAACACTATAACCCCAAGGGCGAAGTAGAAGAAAACAGATTCCTCCGGTGATAGTTGGAAAAGGAGAATGATTGTTGAGATAGTAAGGATAAGGACAAGAATCAGAACTGGATTAAGCATTTTCACAATCTTTTGAATTTGGGAATTGAGTATAGGAATGGTAAAAATAATGAAACGAAAGAAGTTAATTTATAATGAAATAACCGATAAAGAAATCAAGGCAGATTTCTGCATTTAATTAGAGAGATCCTAATTTCCTTAATCCCGAGGAAATCAGATCTTATTCAGATTTCAAAGATTTTCTTCAAATCCCTTGAACACCGGAAATCAATCCTATCTACGTCAAAAGATATGACGAATCTACATTTACTCATTTCCCTCTCATGCGATAGCTTCACTTATACTCTTCGCGTAATCAAACTGTTTTATCTATACTACTCAATGAGGATAAAATTCTATTCATCAACTCATATTCGTCATGAAAATATTTTTATAGTTAGCCATGACAACCTTGATCAAATTTCGGGGACGAAATTTCTTTAACGGGTAGGTACTGTAGTGACCCGGAAATTTCTGACTAAATTTAAACTTAATCTTTATATGATTTCGATACGATAAGCAAAGTATGTAGAATTGAGTCTAGAAAATTTTGGAACAATGTTTATATATTCAATTGACCTTCGACCATTCTCGATGATTCACGAACAACTATTTGTAAATAAATACATATATAATTAAATGTATATATAAATAATAATTTGAAATATTATTTGAAATATTATATGATTTAATGGTAGGAAATAAATATGTAAAATAAAATGCGATGTAATAAAAACTATTACGTTATTAAATATATATATATATAGAGATATTTATATTCATATATAATAATACTTGTAAATATATAATATTATATTTATTTGTTTAAAAAGATATAACTAATATAATTGTTTACTTAAACTTTTTAATTAAGATTGGCTATATATATAGAAAGAGCATATATTAAAGATAAATGATTTTGAGCTTAATTGTTAAACGTCGGTAACACTCGATTGATGTTTTGTTAGTTTTAATATAGATATAATACATGTTCATGAATGATTAAGATAAAAGTTGGGCTGTAAATCAATTACGAAGATTATAGACTTGGTAAAAATATTTTTTAGCTTTTTAGTTTAAATTCTAGTACTCCGTACATATAAATTGGAACATAAAATAAACCATTATCGAACCTTTTTGATCAGGTTTCAAACAGTTAATGAGTGAAATAATTAATTATATTTAACCTAAAAGTTTGGGATTTTTAGGAACACTTTTATACGTTAACTGTTTAGCAATAGACACGATATAGCCGTCCATGATAAAGTGTCGGCAGTCTAATAGTTTATTAAACCCGTGATATTTAATATTGATTGAAGTTACTGATCTTTCTTTTCTCATATCTAATCTAACTTTACACATATTAATATATTATATATTAGATATAGGATATAGGACATACATATGCGTACAACACATTTCTTCTTCTCTTACCAATCAAACCCCACTTGCTTTTGATTAATCCACAACTTTTAAATTACACGTTTGTTATATGTGAAATAATGTTTGAAAGGACCCGTCCTAATCCATCCGGACGAAGTCCATATCGATTATACATGATTCACAACAGTTGATTACATCGCGAGGTACTTGACCACTATATGATACATTTTACAAACATTGCATTCGTTTTTAAAAGACAAACTTTCATTTACATAGACAGTTGACAGACATGCATACCATTTCATAATATATCCAAATATAATTGACTTAATAATAATCTTGAAGAACTCAACGACTCGAATGCAACGTCTTTAGAATTATGACATGAATGACTCCAAGTAATTTCTTTAAAACGAGCAATTACACAGCGGAAGATTTCTTTCGAACCTGAGAATAAACATGCTTTCAAGTATCAACCAAAAGGTTGGTGAGTTCATTAGTTTAACATAAATAATCATTTCATAATTTTAATAGACCACAAGATTTCATATTTCCATTTCTCGTAAACATACGTCCCATGCATAGAGACAAAAATATCATTCATATGGATTGAACACCTGGTAACCGACATTCACAATATGCATATAAGAATATCCCCATCATTCCGGGATCCTCCTTCGGACATGATATAATTTTCGAAGTACTAAAGCATCCGGTACTTTGGATGGGGCTTGTTGGGCCCGATAGATCTATCTTTAGAGTTCGCGTCAATTAGGGTGTCTGTTCCCTAATTCTTAGTTTACCAGACTTAATAAAAAGAGGCATATTCGATTTCGATAATTCAACCATATAATGTAGTTTCCATTACTTGTGTCCATTTCGTAAAACAGTTATAAAAACAGCGCATGTATTCTCAGTCCCAAAAATATATATTGCGAAAGCATTTAAAAAGGGAGTAATGAAACTCACGTATATAAATATTGTAAAACAGTTAATAAAGCATTTGCATGTATTCTCAGCCCAAAAACGTAAAGAGTAAAAAGGGGAAAATGAAACTCACCATACTGTATTTTGTAGTAAAAATACATATGACGTCATTTAACAAGTGTAGGATTGACCTTGGATTCAGAAACCTATATGAGTTATATATATTAAAACATGTAATAATATTCAAACAAATTTATTTATTAATATTAATATACTTGTTATCTTGAAAATTTATATGTGGTAGTAATAACTAGATTAATTAAAACTATTTTATATTTTTATAGATAATAACATTTTATTTAAAAATTAGTATTTAATATTTATTTAGTTATGATATATGAAATGAATATATATCTTTTTATATAGATAATATTTATTTGTAATAATAATAATAATAATAATAATAATAATAATAATAATAAATATATAGATAACTACCTCAAAGGAGTAGCCCTTAAAAAATGCCCAAGTCCGGGTTTGAACCCGCGACGTCCCGCTAACCCGATAACATCCTTAACTACTCCCCTGATCACGATTTTTCTGATTATAACATCACAACACCATCATGTACATTATCACCACGATCATCATGATCATAATCATAACTATATCATAATCTAAATCATCATCAATTTCCATCTTAATCCTCATAAACTAATCATTTATATCTTAATCATAATCATACCATCGTGATTATCTTTTTACATGTCATTGATCACGACATTTATTCTTAATAATCATCATTTGTTTATCAATATTGCATTACGATTATCCAATCATCGTTTTAGCATCATTAAAGCTTATCTATCATTTTATTTTGATCAAGACTATTAAAGTCCATTGAAAAGCCCTAGTAAGTAGCCCAATTATTAAAGCAAGAGAAGTCCAACAGAAAATCATTTGGATCTCGATCCCATAACAGTTTCACGGCCCATAGCCACAATCGGTTGAAGTTAATTTTTGACCAGAAAATAAATAAGCCGTCTCTCTCCATTCAACTTTATTATCCTACGTGTTATAGCACTAACACAAGAAAGTTGATTAATTATGGACCACTTTTCTTGCAATTTAATTATTAATCACTTTTCTTGATTCACAAAACAAGTCCACGTGGTGTTTATTGAGAAGATAAGTGATGACAGGCTGTTGCTTCGACAGAAAAAAAAATAACAGCAGCACAACGAGTAGTACATGTTTGTTTGATGGGTTTGAATCGAAAGAGAGAAAAAAAAATGTAACAATCATGGTTTGATAATGGTTGTGAATGGTTTAAGGTGATATCATGGTGATGGTAGTTGGAGGTTTCGTGTTGGGTGTCGATCGAAAAATAAATAGAATGTATACTGCAGCAATTTGAAGTTTAAAATTGATGGTGGTGGTTCACGATTTACCACAAGAAGATATAGGTTCAATAGTTTGTGACTTACCATAAAATATATATAGAAGGGTGGTGCGTGTGTTTTGCAGCTGCAAAACAGTAACTCTAGCAGCAGTGGAGGTTCACGATGGTTCATGTGGTGAAGTGGTGGTTTCGTAATGTTTATCAAACAAAAGGAAGGTGGTGGTAAAACCGATAGCAGCAGTAACACAGAAGCATTTCGGGACCTAAAAGGTGGCGGTTTGGTGGTGCTTTTATGGCGGATAGCAGAAATAAAACATGCAGCTGCATGTGGTACTTTTGCAGGCTGTTGTGAGGGTTTTGGCGGTTGAAAATGTCATGGGTGGTGTCATGGTGGCGGATGGTTGAGGTGATGAGTGGTGATAGGATTATGGGGTCGTGGAGGGTGATGGTGACTTGTGGTTTGTAGGGGAGATGGTCTAGTGGTTGTCAAATTATGAAAAAGAAGAGTAGGAAGTGTTGATTAGTAGAGATCAATAAAAATATATATAATAGTGATGGTTTTCCCACAAGTGAAATATATCAAAGTTGTTTTGGTGATTATGATATATGATATACATTCACTAATATGCATACGTCTACATATGGTTGTAAAGTTAAAGCAGAATTTTAAAGTCAAAAGTGGTGATGCTGATTGAATAAGAAACGAAAACAGTAAATTGGTGGGGATCAGCTAGTAAGAAAAATAATACATATGTGTTCGGTGATGATTGAATTATAGAAGAGGAAATAAAATAACAAAAGTGATATTAGCCATGATATGATAATTGGACTTTTAGAAAATGATGGAAATGTATGTCTCCTTAATTTCCTGATGATTGAACCAAAAGGAAGAGTTGGTGCATTGATTGAATATGTATATATATATATATATATATATATATATATATATATATATATATATATATATATATATATATATATATATATATATATATATATATATATATATATATATATATATAACTTATATAGATATAGATATAGTACTAACAATAAAATAATTATAATTAATAATAATAATAATAATCATAATGTTATCTATAAGATAATACTAATAATACTTAATGATAATAATATGATGATATTAATTATACAATAATAATTTCAATAAATTTTTATAGTATCCAATAATAATAAAACTGTTAATTATAATATTATTAATAATACTAATAATAATAATACTATTTATAAAAAGTAATAATAATATTATTAATAAAAAATGGTGTACCAATTCTTACATATAAAATTTAATTTATATATATATATATATATATATATATATTTTTATTTGCACACAATTGTTCGTGAATCGTCGAAAATAGTCAAAGGTCAAATGATATTATGAATATAGTCTACAAACTTTGTTACACAATATTACAGACTTTGCTCATCGAGTCGAAATCAAATACGAGTTAAGTTTAAATTTGGTCGAAAATTTCCGGGTCGTCACAGTACCTACCCGTTAAAGAAATTTCATCCCAAAATTTGAGTGAGGTGATCATGGTTAACTATAGAAATGTTTTCATGACGTATATGAGTTGATAAATAGAGTTTTATCATCATTGAGTAATATGGATAGAACAATTCGATTATTCGAAGAGTACGAATGAAACTATCACAAAAGAGTGAAGTGAATAAATGTAGATTCGTCATATCTTTTGACGTAGATAAGATTGATTTCCGGATTTCAAGGGATTTAGAGAAAATCTTCAAAATCTATAAGATTTGATTCTTCAGGATTTATGGAAATTAAGATCTCTTTAATTAAATGCGATGATCTGCCTCGATTACTCTGTCTGATATTTCCATTATAAATTAAACTCTTCTGTTCCATTATTCTCACCATTCCTTTACTTTCTTCCTTAGTTCATACATCAAAAAGATTGTGAAATTGCTTCATCCAGTATTAATCCTTGATATTTTTTTCTAATTATCATTTCTGTCATCCTTCTTTTCAATCTTCCACCAGAAGAATCTGATTTCTTCTACTTCGCCCTTGGGGTTATAGTGTTTTTAATTTTCTCGTGTCTTTATGTTGCAGTAAACATGGATATACACGGTTTGTAATTTGTGTGTTGTTATCGGGCTTTATATTCTCCCTTATATTTCAAAGCTCTATGCTTTTGTTTTCTCTTCCCGACTTCAAGTCAAGCGAATAATGGTCCAGAATTTGTAGATATAGAGTTTCGAATGATTATAATATTCAAAGCAGGAAGGAACGTGATAGCACGATTTGATTTTCAAATTTATTAACATCACGGAAGGTAGAACCATCAAGAATACATTTTCTTGATTTGTTCAGGAGTTAAGTAGAATGAAAGAGTTATGTGACATGGCACATGATGATGGTATAATCTACTGTGAACCATCATCATGTTCCATTAGAAACTCAGCATGAGTTGCTGTAATATAATCACGTTGATCAAGTGTCATTATATTATACTAACTCATGCATCAATTCCCAACATTACTTCAATAACATTCATATTTTAAGCTCGAAAGTTTACAGAATATAGAAACTAACAGTTTCTATATTATGTAACACTGATAGCACGAAGAGATTAATGAGTTCAGATAGAATAGCTATGAAAATATCTTCTGAAATATGGAGGATATTTATAATGAAAGATACGATGATATCTTAGAATTTCTAATATCGAAGGATGGTGAAGAAAATTTGTCCGCAAGAGTTTGGAGTCGAAAGCAAGGTATTTGTTAATGACTTCAGCAGGTACTGAATCATTTAGATTCTTTGAAGTCAAACTTATTCTTTGTGATTTATCCATGGCTTCCTTCATAGTTTGCTCAATCAATTTTTCAGTTTCAAACTTTTTCTGAGCTTTACCAACCTACAATTCTTTATCATCAACTTCCGATGATTAAGGTCGTTTACGGTTGTCTACGGTTTCTGCTGCTTCATTCAGCTTTTTCAGTATTCAGAGTATTTGATTTGTAGACTGAGTGCTTTTCAGGATTTCAGATGAAATATCATAATTCTAAGAGATAAATGTTATATGGATACATATAACTGTTGATGTAGATATGCTGTGAGTTTTCAAAGTACTGATAGCTGATTCCAGGTAATTGGTATGGCAGTATTCGTTACAAGATGCGGATGGGTATATGATAGGGTTTCAATGAATAAATATAATGATTTATCAGAGAGATTTAAACCAAGAAGCAACGAGGTTGCTGGTACGTCTGCTGGTAATATGGTGGAATATAAAAGGTTCTCCGGTAACAATAAAAGAGCACACATATAAATCAAGGTTATAATAAGGTTGAAAAGTCAAAGTTAACTTGCTGGAGCTGTGACAAAATTTTCTAATTTGGAAAGGGATTGAAAAGTTTTTTTGGGTAATAATAACACTAAGAAATTAGCATAGCTATGTTTTAAACGTTTACTCAGTTTCCGAAAATTTTTCAGATGCATAACTAAATGCATCAATCTTTTCTTACGTAAATGAAGTGCGGTTGGTTCATCCTCTCGATTGAGGTATTTTCAAGAATTACGAAAGGTTTGAACGCATATTGTATTTGTCAAGATACAAATGAGGTTTGAGATGAAACCAAGTGGCAAACTTGAAGAATTGTTTAGTTTCATATGTTATAATCAATATTTTAATTCATTTTAATTGTCCAGTGTTGGTAGTCCACAGTTGATATTCCACAGTAACAGTCCAGTAATTCATATATAATATTCGAATTGATTAATAAATATCGTGACCCGTGTACATGTCTCAGACTCGATCACAACTCAAAGTATATATATTATTTGAGAATCAACCTCAGCCCTGTATAGAGAACTCGATCATTACTGCATATAGAGTGTCTATGGTGATTTCAAATAATATATATAGATGCGTCGATATGATATGTCAAAACTTTGTATACGTGTCCCGATATTTAAAGTGCGTAAAAAAATAAATAACAGAAATTTAAATGACGATAAATAAAGTGCGTAAAGTAAATAACAGAAATTAAACGACGATAAATAAAATTGCGAGAATGTAAATTGCGATAATTAAATTGCGATAAATAAAATGTAATCAGTTAGCTAGGAACAATTAGCTAGGAACAGTTAGCGTGGATTCTTAACAAAATTTTCTCATAGTTAATTTGTTTGTTTCTAACAAATTTTATTTTGTCAAATGTTTTCTTCATTATGCCACTTGTTGGATTCTGATAAATCAAAATCCAAATATTAAATTGGATGAATATGGTTATTCTGTGGTGAACGGATTTGTATATCGGTGGATGTAAGTAGGATAGTATATGACTGTTGAAACAGATTAGAAGAACGCATAATGTAACTTATTAATGTAAAATTTAAATATTCCTCGGGTATTACCTACCCGTTAAAATATTTTCACCATTAACAGTTTGTACAAGAGAATTTTTAATTACAATCTTTATGAAAACATATATACATATATATTTTCTTCAGATGTATTCATGGATTTAATGAGTTAATATGATATTAAACTCATTTGCTTTTCGGTTGGAACTAGAATAAATAATCTCTAAAACTTTAGAGATTACATATTCGCCATGTCGAACGAAGATAAATGAGGTAGAATGATACGTAGAACGAAGATCATACTCGAAGTACAGATAGTGATATTGAAGCATGGATTGTTGATGGTACTGGTGCTGTTACTGATGGTACTGTTGGTGCCGGTGATGTTGCTGAAGCTGGTACATTTTGCACCATATTCTTCGAATTGATTATTCGAGCGCGAAGTTCGTTGACCTATTACTCCAGGATGATTGTCGGTCAGAACGAGCGGATGAGTAAGGTTTCAAATTGTGGATAGAATACAATCATGTCGAGCTACTCTGGAAATGAGGGTAAAGATGGTGTTTCGGATTGGTTCGTCAGTGAATGTTTCAAGTTCTTCTCCCATCGAACAATATGGTGGTGAAAGGGATCAATTCTTCTTGTCTCCAATGATTAAGTAGACTACGAACGCATCATATGAATTGGGGATGGCTGGTTGGTTGATTCATTATGGTGACGCTGTTTTCGGAGCTTAGGTGAATGTCCACGTCGGAATAGCTGTCGGAATAACTATCAGAATAGTTATCGGAATTCGAGGGACTCGAACTGGTTGCAGGATTCATCTCGTACGATCAGATGGAGCATTTTCGATAAGAAATAGATTATAGGATGCAGATTAGTACCCTGCAATACATAATTTACATATGCATATAATACTAAAATCCCATAAATTACGGAGGAATCTATGGAAGTTGTCAGGCAAAGTTACAGTAACAGATACGCTAAGATATAAAGTAGCAGATACGCTAAGATATGAATTTTTGTCTATACACTATTCATGCAGTCAATGCAATAAGATGTGTCTAGACTAAGAATAATAGGCAGGTAATTTACTAAGGATGATAAGCGAATGATTTCTGACAAAAATGATAAGTAAAACTTTTGACATGCAGACACGGTCGAAGTCCAGACTCACTAATGCATCCTAACGACTTATCAGTTAGTCACACTAATGCAGACCCGGTTCACTAAGACCACCGCTCTGATACCAACTGAAAGGACCCGTCCTAATCCATCCGGACGAAGTCCATATCGATTATACATGATTCACAACAGTTGATTACATCGCGAGGTACTTGACCACTATATGATACATTTTACAAACATTGCATTCGTTTTTAAAAGACAAACTTTCATTTACATAGACAGTTGACAGACATGCATACCATTTCATAATATATCCAAATATAATTGACTTAATAATAATCTTGAAGAACTCAACGACTCGAATGCAACGTCTTTAGAATTATGACATGAATGACTCCAAGTAATATCTTTAAAATGAGCAATTACACAGCGGAAGATTTCTTTCAAACCTGAGAATAAACATGCTTTCAAGTGTCAACCAAAAGGTTGGTGAGTTCATTAGTTTAACATAAATAATCATTTCATAATTTTAATAGACCACAAGATTTCATATTTCCATTTCTCGTAAACATACGTCCCATGCATAGAGACAAAAATATCATTCATATGGATTGAACACCTGGTAACCGACATTCACAATATGCATATAAGAATATCCCCATCATTCCGGGATCCTCCTTCGGACATGATATAATTTTCGAAGTACTAAAGCATCCGGTACTTTGGATGGGGCTTGTTGGGCCCGATAGATCTATCTTTAGAGTTCGCGTCAATTAGGGTGTCTGTTCCCTAATTCTTAGTTTACCAGACTTAATAAAAAGAGGCATATTCGATTTCGATAATTCAACCATATAATGTAGTTTCCATTACTTGTGTCCATTTCGTAAAACAGTTATAAAAACAGCGCATGTATTCTCAGTCCCAAAAATATATATTGCGAAAGCATTTAAAAAGGGAGTAATGAAACTCACGTATATAAATATTGTAAAACAGTTAATAAAGCATTTGCATGTATTCTCAGCCCAAAAACGTAAAGAGTAAAAAGGGGAAAATGAAACTCACCATACTGTATTTTGTAGTAAAAATACATATGACGTCATTTAACAAGTGTAGGATTGACCTCGGATTCACAAACCTATATGAGTTATATATATTAAAACATGTAATAATATTCAAACAAATTTATTTATTAATATTAATATACTTGTTATCTTGAAAATTTATATGTGGTAGTAATAACTAGATTAATTAAAACTATTTTATATTTTTATAGATAATAACATTTTATTTAAAAATTAGTATTTAATATTTATTTAGTTATGATATATGAAATGAATATATATCTTTTTATATAGATAATATTTATTTGTAATAATAATAATAATAATAATAATAATAATAATAATAATAATAATAATAATAATAATAATAATAATAATAATAATAATAATAATAATAATAATAATAATAAATATATAGATAACTACCTCAAAGGAGTAGCCCTTAAAAAATGCCCAAGTCCGGGTTTGAACCCGCAACGTCCCGCTAACCCGATAACATCCTTAACTACTCCCCTGATCACGATTTTTCTGATTATAACATCACAACACCATCATGTACATTATCACCACGATCATCATGATCATAATCATAACTATATCATAATCTAAATCATCATCAATTTCCATCTTAATCCTCATAAACTAATCATTTATATCTTAATCATAATCATACCATCGTGATTATCTTTTTACATGTCATTGATCACGACATTTATTCTTCATAATCATCATTTGTTTATCAATATTGCATTATGATTATCCCATCATCATTTTAGCATCATTAAAGCTTATCTATCATTTTATTTTGATCAAGACTATTAAAGTCCATTGAAAAGCCCTAGTAAGTAGCCCAATTATTAAAGCAAGAGAAGTCCAACAGAAAATCATTTGGATCTCGATCCCATAACAGTTTCACGGCCCATAGCCACAATCGGTTGAAGTTAATTTTTGACCAGAAAATAAATAAGCCGTCTCTCTCCATTCAACTTTATTATCCTACGTGTTATAGCACTAACACAAGAAAGTTGATTAATTATGGACCACTTTTCTTGCAATTTAATTATTAATCACTTTTCTTGATTCACAAAACAAGTCCACATGGTGTTTATTGAGAAGATAAGTGATGACAGGCTGTTGCTTCGACAGAAAAAAAAAAATAACAGCAGCACAACGAGTAGTACATGTTTGTTTGATGGGTTTGAATCGAAAGAGAGAGAAAAAAAATGTAACAATCATGGTTTGATAATGGTTGTGAATGGTTCAAGGTGATATCATGGTGATGGTAGTTGGAGGTTTCGTGTTGGGTGTCGATCGAAAAATAAATAGAATGTATACTGCAGCAATTTGAAGTTTAAAATTGATGGTGGTGGTTCACGATTTACCACAAGAAGATATAGGTTCAATAGTTTGTGACTTACCATAAAATATATATAGAAGGGTGGTGCGTGTGATTTGCAGCTGCAAAACAGTAACTCTAGCAGCAGTGGAGGTTCACGATGGTTCATGTGGTGAAGTGGTGGTTTCGTAATGTTTATCAAACAAAAGGAAGGTGGTGGTAAAACCGATAGCAGCAGTAACACGGAAGCATTTCGGGACCTAAAAGGTGGCGGTTTGGTGGTGCTTTTATGGCGGATAGCAGTAATAAAACATGCAGCTGCAGGTGGTACTTTTGCAGGCTGTTGTGAGGGTTTTGGTGGTTGAAAATGTCATGGGTGGTGTCATGGTGGCGGATGGTTGAGGTGATGAGTGGTGATAGGATTATGGGGTCGTGGAGGGTGATGGTGACTTGTGGTTTGTAGGGGAGATGGTCTAGTGGTTGTCAAATTATGAAAAAGAAGAGTAGGAAGTGTTGATTAGTAGAGATCAATAAAAATATATATAATAGTGATGGTTTTCCCACAAGTGAAATATATCAAAGTTGTTTTGGTGATTATGATATATGATATACATTCACTAATATGCATACGTCTACATATGGTTGTAAAGTTAAAGCAGAATTTTAAAGTCAAAAGTGGTGATGCTGATTGAATAAGAAACGAAAACAGTAAATTGGTGGGGATCAGCTAGTAAGAAAAATAATACATATGTGTTCGGTGATGATTGAATTATAGAAGAGGAAATAAAATAACAAAAGTGATATTAGCCATGATATGATAATTGGACTTTTAGAAAATGATGGAAATGTATGTCTCCTTAATTTCCTGATGATTGAACCAAAAGGAAGAGTTGGTGCATTGATTGAATATGTGTATATATATATATATAACTTATATAGATATAGATATAGTACTAACAATAAAATAATTATAATTAATAATAATAATAATAATCATAATGTTATCTATAAGATAATACTAATAATACTTAATGATAATAATATGATGATATTAATTATACAATAATAATTTCAATAAATTTTTATAGTATCCAATAATAATAAAACTGTTAATTATAATATTATTAATAATACTAATAATAATAATACTATTTATAATAAGTAATAATAATATTATTAATAAAAAATGGTGTACCAATTCTTACATATAAAATTTAATTTATATATATATATATATATATATTTTTATTTGCACACAATTGTTCGTGAATCGTCGAAAATAGTCAAAGGTCAAATGATATTATGAATATAGTCTACAAACTTTGTTACACAATATTACAGACTTTGCTCATCGACTCGAAATCAAATACGAGTTAAGTTTAAATTTGGTCAAAAATTTCCGGGTCGTCACAATGTTTATATTATTTATTATATGAACTGTGTTTCTACCCCATTTGATATGATATGCATTTAGGCATATATATGTAAGCATTAGAGATATAAGCCATTGAACTATACCATCAATATCTCTTAACTTTCTATATACACACAGATACATAGACTTAAGGAACCATCTTTCTCTTTTTTTTTATTTCTTTCAACCCATTTCAATCACCTTTATTACCTTTCAAATCCATCACCTTTATACATTTGTTTTCTTTCTACTAGTCTATTTCTATTAATATTTCTATTAGACAATTGACACCAAAAACTACAAACCGTCATCTTCTAAACACAAAAGAACTGGTCCTCTCCGTTTCTTTTCTTCTGTTATTAAACAACCGGCAACCATCTCATCTTTCTTCTTTCTCGATGTGAACCACCAACACCCATGATCATCATCTCAAAATACTGTCTTATTTCGTTGTATCTATTCGAGTCAAACAAACCTGCAAAAACTGCTAATGTTCGCTGCTATAACCTGTCTGTTTCCCATTTCTGTTTTGAGCAAACTCGATTCACCATCAATAACTATTATGGCTGTTGTTCTCCTTCTGTTTTGTCCGTAACCCAACCAACTCCTTCACACCTTGCTACTGTTAATGGAGTCGAGAATTGATCTCTTGTTGGACGATATTACTGCTGCAAATATGCTGTTGGAACCAATCCCGATTCCTACTGTAAACGGGGACCATAATCGACCATCGATTACCTTTAATAAACTCCCATCTTTCACCACCATTAACTACCCTTTGTATTCGAACCGTCCACCACCTATATCACTTGTAAACCACCAAAGTTATTACCCATGAAACCATCGATACCCAACTGTTTTCACCTCTATATCTTTCGAACCACAACCTCCACTGTTTTTCTCTCTCTCATCGTTAAATAATCACCACCTTGATCCATTGTAAAAAAAAACCCCAACCTTCTGCTACTGTTTTGTTGCTGCCACGCCTTCTGTTTTCTTCTTACTTCGAACAATAGTGAACCACACTCAAACCATAAACATCGAGATCCTGCTGCTACCTATGTTTTTTTTTCTATTTCTAGCGACCACCACCAACTCCTTTTTACTAATTAATTGTGTCGGTTAAAAGGGAAAATGGGTTGAAGTTTAAAGGATGTATTATTTTATTTATTTCGTGACTGCAATATGATTTGGACAAGCTAACATCAGACTCACCCATTGAGTAACGGACCTTTTAAATGGGGTTTGCAAGATTGGGCTGTAGAAGATCAAGATAGTTGAACTTGGGCTTAGTTAAACTGTTGGGCCAATTAGATAGTGTATGATGATGATTAGGGGTAACTATGAGATGGGATGATACTATGATTATAATGATGATAGTTTAAGATGTTGATGATACATGAAATGATAAATATTATGATGTTAATACATGATATTAATGAGGTGCTAATGATACACTAATAATGATCTCGATTATGGTAAATAATTTATAATGATTATGATGATAATAATGGACCGTTGATGATGGATGATGATACCGTGATGTTAGATAATAACGTTGATGATTATTATTATGTTGATACGGTTATGATGTAGTTTGATGATGATATGATATAAGAAAGATGATAGACTTGATAATGATGATGATAGATGGATACGAGTATCATGATCATGAGATCATGATAATAACGATGATTAGGATAGACGATGATGGAGTAATGGTTAAGGATATTATCGGGTTAGCGGGACGTCGCGGGTTCAAACCCGGACTTGGACATTTTTTTAAGAATTACTTCTTTGAGGTAGTTTACTTATTACATATTATTTTTATTCTTATTATTCTTATTATTATTATTATTATTATTATTATTATTATTATTATTATTATTATTATTATTATTATTATCATCATTATTATTATGAAGTTATTCCAAATATTAAAAATACAATTATTAGTATCTTTCATACAATTAATATTATTATCATTATTATTTTTATTATCATTATTATTATTATTTTTAACATTAATATTATTTTACTAAGTAACTCTTAGTTATATAAAAACTATACTTAATACATATAATATAACTATATTTTTACTTATTTAAAGTACATAAAATAAATACATTTATGAAACATGCAAGTTAATCATATAAAATGATATCACTAATAAATACATATATATAGATTTGTTTGATTACAATTATATGTGTTAATATATATATAAATAATATAGGTTCGTGAATCCGAGGCCAACCCTACATTTTGTTCAATGTCGTTATATGTATTTTTACTACAAAGTACATTAGGTGAGTTTCATTTGCTCCCTTTTTAAATGCTTTTGCAATATATATTTTTGGGACTGAGAATACATGCGTTGTTTTATAAATGTTTTACGAAATAGACACAAGTAATCGAAAACTACATTATATGGCTGGATTATTAAATCGAATATGCCCCTTTTTAGTCTGGTAATCTAAGAATTAGGGAACAGACACCCTGATTGACGCGAATCCTAAAGATAGATCTATCGGGCCCAACAAGTCCCATCCAAAGTACCGGATGCTTTAGTACTTCGAAATTTATATCATGTCCGAAGGAGGATCCCGGAATGATGGGGATATTCTTATATGCATATTGTGAATGTCGGTTAACAGGTGTTCAATCCATATGAATGATATTTTTGTCTCTATGCATGGGACGTATGTTTATGAGAAATGGAAATATGAAATCTTGTGGTCTATTAAAATTATGAAATGATTATTTATGTTAAACTAATGAACTCACCAACCTTTTGGTTGACACTTTAAAGCATGTTTATTCTCATGTATGAAAGAAATCTTCCGCTGTGCATTTGCTCATTTTTGAGATATTACTTGGAGTCATTCATGACATATTTCAAAATACGTTGCATTCAAGTCGTTGCGTTCATCAAGATTGTTATTAAGTCAATTATAGTTAGATATATTATGAAATGGTATGCCTATCATCAACTTTCGATGTAATGAAAGATTGTCTTTTCAAAAACGAATGCAATGTTTGTAAAATGTATCATATAGAGGTCAAGTACTGTAACGACCCGACCAAAACCGTTATTGACGGCGCCGTTAACTTAGGTCCCGTTGCGTGGTCGTAGTCCCTATATGAGACTCGTTTGACCAAAATTATGTCGCATTCATTTGAAAGGTGCAAGACTTGCAAGTTTAGTTTACAAAAGTCATAAAGTATAAATGAAATAACTTGCGACATAATTTGTTTAAAAACACAGTTGCTATAAATAGAGTAAGTATGTAAACAAAAGTTTGAATCCAAAAGTGCTATCCCTAGCGTATGTATGTATGTATGCTTGACCCCAAGCAAGAAATCAAAGTGTGCGGAAGCATGTATCAAGTAGCCGAGTATGAACCTGAGAAACATATAGAAAACTGTCAACGAAAAACGTTGGTGAAATCATAGGTGTTTGTAAACGTTGTTTTTGAACCACAAGATTTAGTATTCCCATAGTTGATTATCAAAATCGTTTTCATTCCAAAAGTATTGTTCGCGAGCACCCAATTATCAAGACTTAACGTTTCTTCCCATAGAACCCCATCACAATAGTGTTAGAACATACACTGTTTCTCGAAAATATATTTCATCCGTAGACGGTAGCGAACCGTCCGTAATGAGGGTTTGTCAAACCCGTATGGCCACACAATATAAGTTCTCGCTTACACCCTGCAAGTGTAACTAATGATAATCGAATTGAGGATTTTTGTTATAACTCGCTGTGGAATGTTTGTTTCCTTGTACTTGTGTTCAAAGTATAAAAGTATGTAGTATAAAACTGTATATGTTTCTCATCCCATAATTTAAAAGTATAAAAGTTGTTGAAAGATGGGACTATGATCTCACCTCGAGTGCACGAGTATAAAGGTACTTCAACAAGTAAACGTGTGCATGAAAGTTGCTTAGCCTTGACCTAAACAAGTAAGTTGTATCAATTAACCGGTTACGACACAAGGTCGGGTGAAATGTGTTCAATTAGTCCTATGGCTCGTTACGACTCGATTAAATATAGCATGTGAATCAATTTGTCAAGTTTCATACAAGAATCACGTATAAAAGCATGTTAGAACGATTGCATAAAAGTTTGGTTAAGTTTGACTAAAAGTCAAACTTGGTCGGGTCAAAGTCAACGGAAAAGTCAACGGGGTCGGGTTGGGTATCCGACAATTTTTCTAAGTTATATAATCATATATGAGCATGTTGGCCAAGTTTCATGTTAATCGGAGGTCCGTAGCATAGCAAACATTTTTATGTCAAATGACCAAAACAAACAGCCCGTTTTAGTACAATGGGACGGCGTCCCAAATGGCTAGACGGCGTCCCACAATGAAGGGTGGGACGGCGTCCTGATATCCTAGACGGCGTCTAGGTTCAAAAGGCGGGACAGCGTCCCCAGTATCTGGACGGCGTCCTGATCAGTTTCCAGGCCCTGTTTGCTGTATTCCTCAAATGGACGAACCAAAACACAAACAATCACCTTTTATGATCCGCAAACAATTAGAACATGTATTTTATATCATCGGAAAGCTCTTTCGACAAGGAACGCAACTAAGCACTTTTCATCAAGCAAAAACATCATATACTATAACCGAAATCCCGCCAAGTGATCAATAGAGGTTTATTTTCAAGTTTCAAGTTTATCAATTGCAATTTAAGTTTCGGGAATCCAATTTATACATATGATATGCCGTTTTAAAGGTAATGAAACATGTAATACAACTAAACACTTATCAATAACATTAACAAGCATTCAACGCATCAAAAGTTCGTTTTAAGAGTTGTCAACCCTAACCAAAAGTTCACAAAATCAATAATCGCGTTTATGAAGTTTCTTTAATCAATCTATACATCAAAATGAAGCTAATGATACTAGTAACACTTTCAAAACATGCACATTAACAATCTAATAACATTTGATCATCCAAAATCAAGGATTTAGCAAGTAATTTTCATAATGAACTAGTTACACCAAAAACAACAAATCGAGCATACAAATTACATACACGACATCACAATGAGCCATAGACACTAATTAACATACTTTTAAGTCAAGAACACAAATTTAAAGAAAACTAGTGTTTTAGAAATGTTACCCAAACGAGATGAAGTTGGTACCAAAATGAAGAGGATGAAGAGAGGATCACGAATATGTAATTTATTTTGTTGTAAGCCTCCTAGATCGAATTTAGATGATGATTGAATGAATTTGGAAATTGGGTGTGTTCTTGCTAGAGAGAAAGAGAGAGAGAGGGAGATGGTTGAATGGTGGTGATTGGGGTGGACTAGTTGACCTAGTCAACTAGTTTGCCCCGTGTCAATTTTAGTCCCTCGAGTTTAGAAGCGGGTGCGGGATTTAACCAAACGAAATATTTTAAAAACGCTCGAGTAAATGAGTGATGTTATAATTAAATAACGGAAATATTATGAACGTTAGTCAACGGAAACTACGAATTTAAATAACGAAAGGTATTATTTTAAAAAAAAAAGACGGTGTTAAAATAAATTTAACGGAAAAACACGGGATGTTACATTATCCACACCTCAAAAGAAATTTCGTCCCGAAATTTAGTTGGAAGTAGTAGTTGTTGAATCTTCCTCGAGATCTTGCGTTGTAAATTCTACGGATAAGTGAAGGTACGTCCTTGGGCATTTCAACGAACTTGACGGTCGGGATCATATGTTGTTTGAAGGTTTTTGTTTCACGATTCATGGTTTCAACCGGTTCTCCTAGGAAGTGAAGTTTATCGTCGATAGTAAGCTCATCAAAGAAGATAACAAGTTCTTGTTTCGCAAAACACGTCTTTAAGTTTATTCATCGAATGTAGGATAAACGGAGACTCAAAATGAGTCAGAAAATCTAAACGGCTAGCAACGGGTCCAAAACGCCCCAAGATTTCAAAAAGGGTCGAAATATAGCGGATTTAGCTTCCTACGTTTCCCGAAACGGATTGCACCTTTCCAAGGTGCGACTCTTAACGTGACGCGGTTTCCCACGTGGAATTTGAAATGTTTACGTCTAAATTGGCGTAGCTCATCTGGCGACAACGAGTCGTGTTGGGTCTTTCTTGGATATGGATAAGTTTTCTCGGTCGCTCATGCATAATCCCGGTCCCGGTGAATTGGTCATCGTTTACTTGGTTCGACAAAAGGAGAATGACGTTTCCGGTCATATAAGGTTTCGAAGGCGTGGCGTCAATACTCGAATGAAAATTTTGTAGTAAGAGAGTTTGATTAAAGGCAAAGACGTTTCTCAAGAAAATTTGAAGTTGGTAATACAAATTCGTATTATGGTTTTCAAGACTTAAATCGTATGTTTGTTCGGTCCGTCGGGTTGTGGATGGTACGCGGTACTCATGTCTAAACGCGGTCCCGAGGCTTTTTGTGAGGCACTCCAAAATCTAGAAGTGAAACGAGGATCTCGGTCCGAAACGGAGTACATTCCGTAAGGTATATTTGAACAAGTTTGTTAGGACAAGTTTCTCAAGAAAATTCGCGTCGCGAAAGATTTATCAGTTTCCAAAAACGTTCGTCGGGGCAAGTTCTCATCGGTTTCTGAAAAAAAAACGTTCGTCGGGACTATTCACCCTCGAGGTGAATACTAGTATAACGTGGAGAGTCTCTCCCTCCATTGAGAGTTTAGAGTAAAGATTTCCTGAACCGGAAGTACGAGTGTGATGAGAGAGAAGTTTCTGCCTCGGTGCGAGCATAACGAGTAAATCGTAATTAGTCAATAAGACTGTGCGAGGACGAGATAGTATACACGTGTAACATACGGTTGAAGTCGAGAGGAATCGGTAATTCATTCGGAAGCATAAGCACAGTTCGACAAAAGTCGAAGGGGTGTCCCCGGTATGGTTGTTATCAATATTCTCGGAGTTTTCGGATGTCCAAACATGAAAAGATGAAGTCATGTACATGGCACATGGTGGTGTTTAGGTTGATCGAGTCTAACCACCATCACGTGTCACTAGAACTTTGGTATGTCTTACCGTAATATAACCACGTTGATCGAGTGTCGTTATATTACGCTAACTCATACCTCCATCCCCACATCACTCTATAGATTCAAGTTCGTGTCATCGCGAAAATCTAAAATGAACAAAATGTAACGACGTCTCAAACGTGACTCGTATTAAATCGAAAGAATTAGTGCAACTATAAACAAGCGTTCCCCGAGGGAAGTGTATAAATGATTGTTCACGTCAATGTGGTTCGAGTCAGACAATAAGGTATTCAGGTATGAAAAGAGTAACGAGTAGCACGCAACCGTAGTGGTAATTGTTGATGACGATACTCACCTAGAGTTGTGATGGTAGTAACACCAAAAGTAGATAGTAAGAAACACCAGTGGGAAACCGATAGTAAGTTGAAACGGTGGCAAATAACAATCCGGGAGACAGAGTTCCCTAACAAGTGTGACTAATGAAGTCGTCGTCATCCATACGGGTATGAATCCTGAATTTACGCGTGTTACCAGAAAGTTGCAGAATACGAGTTCGTATGATGAAAACTTGGTACCATTAAGAAGTTTGCCTAAGAATGATTCGAGTATAATGCACAAGTAGTCAAGTAAGTGCTATCTATAGCAAATGTATGTCAGAATGCAAATGCTAACTATCCGGTTGTAGTCTAGACTCACTAATGCGTCCTAACGACTCTGTTAGACACACTAATGCACGTCCTAGTTCCCTACAACCAACGCTCTGATACCACTTGTAACGACCCGACCAAAACCCTAAGTTAACGGCGCCGTCAATAACGGTTTTGGTCGGGTCGTTACAAGTACCTCGCGATGTAATCAACTATTGTGAATCATTTATAATCGATATGGACTTCGTCCGGAAGGATTAGGACGGGTCTCTACAAAAGGATCTTGGATGGCTTGAAAGTTCTTGAAGTAGAATCATGACACGAAAACAAGTTCAAGTAAGATTATCACTCGAATTAAGATAGTTATAGTTATAGGAATTGAATCAAAGTTTGTATATGAGTATTACCTTGATTTGGAATGATATCTTACTGTAAACAACAAGGATTTCTTGAGGTTGTATGATCACTTTACAAGATTGGAAGTGAGCTAGTAAACTTGGAAGTATTCTTAATTTTATGAAACTAGAACTTGTGGAATTTATGAAGAACACTTAGAACTTGAAGATGGAACTTGACAGAGATCAATTAGATGAAGAAAATTGAAGAATGAAAGTGTTTGTAGGTGTTTTTGGTCGTTGGTATATGGATTAGATATAAAGGATATGTAATTTTGTTTTCATGTAAATAAGTCATGAATGATTACTAATATTTTTGTAATTTTATGAGATATTTCATGCTAGTTGTGATGACCCGGGAATTTCTGACCAAATTTAAACTTAATCTTTATATGATTTCGATACGATAAGCAAAGTATGTAATGTTAAGTCTAGAAAACATTGGAACGATGTTCATATATTCAATTGACCTTCGACTGCTCTCGACGATTTACGAACAATTAATTGTAAATAGATATGTGTGTATGTATATATAAATAATAATTCGAAATATAATTTGAAGTATTATATGTTGTTGTTATTAAAAATTAATAAAATAAAAATAGGGTATTATAATAATTATTATTTAAAATATATCTATATATATAAATAAAGTATATTGAAAATAAATATTTAATGATTGTAATGCTCGCTTGATGTTCCGATTGATATTAAGCAAGTTTAATTCAAACTTATAAGATTTTAAAATAAACGGTGATCCGAAATTGAGTTATGTAAGTTATAGGCTTATTAAAAGTATATTTAGGATCTAATTATTTAATTTTAACACTTTTTATATTTTACCCATAAATGAGAGGGACAGTGATATAATTTTTAGTTATTAAATTAATGATCGAATTTTATACCATAACGACTAAAACAAATAAATATAGTTAATATAAAATTTTGGAATCTTTCCGAAGACTTTCGTCCGCAACTGATTAACAACGGGGTACGAAATTCACTCCGTAAATGAATAATTGATGGCGGCTATTAAATTCCTAACGTGCTAGTACTGTGTAATACTTTATGACTTTATCTCTACATCCATCAATCAATGTATATTATATATTAATGTGGATAGTTAGTTACAAGAAATGAATATCATCAATCACCACCATTTTCCAATACTTAACCTTTCACCACACTTCAAACTGTACTTCTAAAATTTCCTTTTCTATCCTATGTCTAAACCGAGACCACTTATGCACCATCACCTCTTCTCTATCACTTATAATCACTATCATCCTATATGACTACTTCTTGATGCAAGCTGTGTTAACAGCAGAAACTCATCACCACCATGATCTTTTAATATCATCAAAACCCACATAAAATCACCACCTCAACTCACTGCCACAAAATACCTTCGACAAACTACCTCTATCTATGTTAACGTCACACCTCTTAAACATATGCCCCACTAGAACCACCTTGGCCTTCTTCTTCTCCAACACCAAACAACTTTCTGTTGCAGCTTCATTTCTGTTTCTATTAGACACCAAACAGACACCATCTACAACCTGTTTCATTTTCTATTCCTATTTTAGCTGCAAACAAAACCCATTAAGGTAACTACCACCATTCGCTCCTAATAATTGTTTCTATTATGTATCTGTTTCTGTTCAAAACAGCACGAACCAAAATCCCCTTGAGATTATGTATGCTGTACAATTCTGTGTTAATCAAGCAAAACAAACCTACTCAGTTTCGATGTTCTATTTTTCTTTTGTCTTCCAATTAAACGAAACCAAACACTTTCTATTTTCTTCAGTTGCAGTTACTTTCTACCATGTACAACCTACCACCACCACCTTTTATCACTATCATAAACCACTATGGACACCTCCATCGAATAGCTACTACTGCGTCTGTCTTTTTATTTCTGATCACGTGACGAATTGATATGAAGAAGATAATATGTGATATTATTATAATTATGTACTGATGATGGTACAGCAAAATAATTAAGGTGGAAGGAAGAAGACGATGAACTGTACCTTTTGAATTCCATTTTTTTTTTCTCCTTTGTGAAACTACACTCCACTGAACCCATCGAATAAATACATTACTGCACTTCTGTTTTCGATTAATACCCAGTTTGAAACACCAATGGGTTATTAGATACTGCTACTGCAGCTGCTATTCGTGTTTAAAAATAGAAGTGTTACAGCTAACCACTGAATGGCATGATAAATCCTTTACAGCTTGGACCCTCCTGGTTGCTGTGAACATCGAATATTTTTTTTTTGCCAACCAAAACAGCCATCGTGAAACCATTATCCAATTAATACCCAATATATAATTACATGTGGACCAATGCAAATAAAGTACTACTAGTTCATTTGTTTTTATTTCCCTTGTTGGCCGACCATCCCTAGCAGATAACCCCACTTCATTCATTTTATTATGTGCAACTTGTGATTAAAGTTTTGACATCTATAATTCGTGTTTAATTCAAACCCATATAACTTTTCTATTTGGGCCGTGATATATTATTTTGGACATTCTATTGGGTTTGTGAAGATGTTGGGCCGAAATATTTCCAATTGGGTCGAAACCTATTCTAAATAAATTATGATGATATGATGAACGAAGACAATGGTGATGTTTAGAATTAGGGTTATGATAAAGAAGACGACAGAAAAATCGGGTTATATTTAAAAAGGGTAATATAAAAACAGAATAAGATAAGCAGTGTGGATGGTTTGGTGTGGTGTGGAGAAATCGAGAGGTTACCGGTTCGAGCCCGGGCCGTGACATATTTTTTAAAGACTTTTCCTTTGAGGTAGCCATTATTAATATTATTATTATTATTATTATTATTATTATTATTATTATTATTATTATTTTAAACACTACTAATATTATTTTGATACTATTATAATTACTATTTTAACAAATAAATATATATATGTATATATATATATATATAATAGTTAATACATATAACCTAACGAAAAATAATATTTTATATAACAAAACGAATATATGAAAAATATATATATTATTAATATAAAAAGTATATAAATAATAAATTTGTATATATATTGTTCGATTACAATTATGTATATTAATAAATATACAAATGATATAGGTTCGTGAATCCGAGGCCAACCCTGCATTATTCAATGTCGTCATATGTATTTTTACTACAAAATACAGTATTGTGAGTTTCATTTGATCCCTTTTACTCTTTACAATTTTGGGCTGAGAATACATGCAAATGCTTTATTAACTGTTTTACAATATTTATATACGTGAGTTTCATTATTCCTTTTTTTAAATGCTTTTGCAATATATATTTTTGGGACTGAGAATGCATGCGCTTTTATAACTGTTTTACGAAATAGACACAAGTACTTAAAACTACATTCTATGGTTGGATTATTAAATCGAATATGCCCCTTTTTATTAAGTCTGGTAATCTAAGAATTAGGGAACAGACACCCTAATTGACGCGAACTCTAAAGATAGATCTATCGGGCCCAACAAGCCCCATCCAAAGTACCGGATGCTTTAGTACTTCGAAATTTATATCATGTCCGAAGGAGGATCCCGGAATGATGGGGATATTCTTATATGCATATTGTGAATGTCGGTTACCAGGTGTTCAATCCATATGAATGATATTTTGTCTCTATGCATGGGACGTATGTTTATGAGAAATGGAAATATGAAATCTTGTGGTCTATTGAAATTATGAAATGATTATTTATGTTAAACTAATGAACTCACCAACCTTTTGGTTGACACTTTAAAGCATGTTTATTCTCAGGTATTAAAGAAACCTTCCGCTGTGCATTTGCTTATTCTAGAGATATTACTTGGAGTCATTCATGACATATTTCAAAAGATGTTGCATTCGAGTCGTTGAGTTCATCAAGATTATTATTAAGTCAATTATATTTGGATATATTATGAAGTGCTTTACATGCCTGTCAACTGTCGATGTAACGAAAGTTTGTCTTTTAAAAACGAATGCAATGTTTGTAAAATTTATCATATAGTGGTCAATTACCTCGCGATGAAATCAACTGTTGTGAATCGTTTGTAATCGATATGGACTTCGTCCGGATGGATTAGGACGGGTCATTTCAGTTGGTATCAGAGCGGTGGTCTTAGCGAACCATGTCTGCATTAGTGTGTCTAACTGATAAGTCGTTAGGATGCATTATTGAGTCTGGACTTCGACCGTGTCTGCATATCAAAAATTTTGTTTATCATTTTGTGTCAAAAATTACCTGCTTATCATTCTTAGAGAATCACTTGTTTATCATTTTTAGTCTAGACACGTCTTGCTGCATTGACTGCATGAATAGTGTATAGACAAAATTCATATCTTAGCGTATCTGACAATTTATATCTTAGCGTATCTGTTACTGTAGACCTTGCCTGATATCTCTCGTAAATTTCTCCTTAATTTAAGGGATCCTGGTACTATATATATCTATGCAAATTATGCATTGAGAATACCATTCAACTATCAATTGCTGTCACTAAACTCTTTATACCAAAAATCTTTCCTGAGATCGCGTAAGATGGCCTCTACGAATCAACCAAGTTCCTCTGACTCCAAAGACAGCGTGACAGGAGCACACCAACAAATCAACTACCGCGATTACTGGAGAAAATGGGGGTGGGTTCGCGACATACTCACCCTATGGAGAAGGGAAGAAGGTACTCCATATCATGAACCGAATCTTCCACCTAACCTTGGAGTACTCGACCCGCTCACCGGCGAACCCATTCGCAACACCGTTTATACCCTTTTTGCAAGAATTTTTCGTCTTGAGGCTACCATTAACGGAAATAGAGGAGATATCCGACCTCTACCTCACACTGATAACCAACCAGGGTTAGTAGAAGAAGTTAGAGAACTCCGAGCTCGAGTATTAATTTTAGAGAGCACGGTACACAATTTACAAGCACCCGCAGTATCATCAACACCAGTAACGTCACCAGCCTCAGCACTAACGGCACCAGTACCACCAACAACCCAAGTTTCAACAATCCATGCCTCAACATCTCATTCTGTACCTCGAGTATAATCATCGTCCTACGTATCGTTCTATATCAATTACCTTCGTTCTTCATGGCGATTATGTAATCTCTAATGTTTTAGAAATTATGTATTCTTGTTCTAATGGTAAATCAGATGTGTTAATATCATATTAACTCATTAAATCCATGAATACATCTGGAAAAAAAAATATATATATATGTATATATGTTTTCATAAAGATTGTAATTAAAAATTCTCTTGTACAAACTGTTAATGGTGAAAATATTTTAACGGGTAGGTAATACCCGAAGACTATTTAAATTTCACATTAATAAGTTACATTGTACGTTCTTCGAATCTGCTTCAACAGTCATATACTATCCTACTTACATCCACCGATATACAAATCCATTCACCACAGAATAACCATATTTATCCAATTACATATTTGGATTTTGACCTATCAGAATCCAACAAGTGGCATAATGAAGAAATAATGGACACAATAAAAATTGATTAGAAACAGATTAATTAACAATATGAAATTCTATTAAGAATCCACGCTAACAAAATCCTAGCTAACTATTCCTAGCTAACTGTTAATTTCGTATTACCATTTAATTATCGCAATTTATTTATCGCAGTTTATTTATCGCAATTTACATTCTCGCAATTTTATTTATCGTCATTTAATTTCTGTTATTTACTTTACGCAATTTAATTATCGTCATTTAATTTCTGTTATTTATTTTACGCACTTTAAATATCAGGACACGTATACAAGGTTTTGACATATCATATCGACGCATCTATATATATTATTTGGAATCACCATAGACACTCTATATGCAGTAATGATCGAGTTCTCTATACAGGGTTGAGGTTGATTCTCAAATAATATATATACTTTGAGTTGTGATCGAGTCTGAGACATGTACACGGGTCACGATATTTATTAATAAATTCGAATATCATATATTAAATTATATATGAATTACTGGACTGTTACTGTGGAATATCAACTGTGGACTACCAACACTGGACAATTAAAATGAATTAAAATATTGATTATAACATATGAAACTAAACAATTCTTCAAGTTTTCCACTTGATTTCATTTTAAACCCCATTCGTATCATCACAATTACAATCTGCGTTCAAACCTTTCATGATTCTTGAAAACACCTCAATCGAGAGGATGAACCAACCGCACTTCATTTACGGAAGGAAAGAGTTATGCATATAGTTATGCACCTGAAAAACTCTCGGCAACTGAGTAAAAGTTTAACATTTAGCCGCGTCAGATCCTTTGACATTTATTAGCAAAAATAACTTAGTAATCTCTTTCCAAAGTAGCAAATTTTGTCACAGCTTCAGCAAATCAACTTCGACTTTTCATTCGAAACAACCTCATTATCACCTTGACTAATATGTATGTTCATTTATTGTTACCGGGAACCTTTTATATTCCACCATATTACCGTCAGCGTTTAATCATCTAAAAACACAACTTTCTTGAAATCATCTCGGATCGATAACAAATGATTCAGATAGGGTAGCAGTAAATGAAGAGGAATCGCCAATCAGTACTTTGAAAACTCACAGCATATCTACATCAACAGTTATATGTATGACATTTATCTCTTAGAATTATGATCTCTCATTCTAAAATTCTGAAAAAAAAAAAAAAAAAAAACACTCAGTCACAAATCAATACTCTGAATGTTGAAAAATCTGAATGAAGCAGCAGAAACTGTAGATAACCATAAACGACCATAATCATCGAAAGTTTGATGATAAAGAATAGTATGTTGGAAAAGCTCAGAAAAGTTGGAACTGGAAAACGGATTGAGCTAACCATGAAGAAGACCAAGGACAAATACAAGGACCAAACTCTATATTCAAAGAATCCAGGTAATTCTGGATCCGATGAAATCTTTAGAGAATATCCTGCTCCAAAGTCATGTTAAGATCTTGCGGAAAAATTTTCCCTCATCAACCATCGAACTTAGAAATTCCAAAATATCATCATCAATATCTTCGATATTTCTGAGGATATTTTCATAAATATTCTCGTCCAAAATTATATACCTCCTCGTGCTTCCTGTGTATCATTATATTGGAAACATTCAATAGAAAATTTAGTACCGAAAAGCTGATTATGTGAAACTATGAAGAAAGCCGTGGACAAATCACAAAGAATAAGTTGGACTTCAAAGAATCCAAATGATTCAATGTCTGCTAAAGTCTCTAGTGAATATCTTGCTCCTTACTCTAAACCCTTGCAGACAATAGTTTCTATCATCCTCTGATCTTAGATATTTCGAGATATTATCGTATCTTTCATTATAAATATCCTCCATATTTCTGGAGATATTTTATAACTATTCTTATCTGAAATCATTAATCTCTTCGTACTATCAGTATTACATCATATAGAAACTGTTAGTTTCTATATTCTGTAAACTTTCGAGCTTAAAATATGAATGTTATTGAAGTAATGTTGGGAACTGATGCATGAGTTAGTATAATATAATGACACTTGATCAACGTGATTATATTACAGTAAGTCATGCTGAGTTTCTAAATGGAATGTGATGATTCACAGATCATAACGTCATCATGTACCATGTTACATAACTCTTTCATCCTACTTAACTCCGGGACAAATCAAGAAAATGTATTCTTGATGGTTCTATCTTCCGTGATGTTGATAAATTTGAAAATCAAATCGTGCTATCACGTTCCTTCCTGCTTCGAACATTATAATCATTCGAGACTCTATATCTACAAATTCTGGACCATTATTCGCTTGACTTGAAGTCGGGAAGAGAAAACAAAAGCATAAAGCTTTGAAATATAAGGGAGAATATAAAGCCCGATAACAACACATAAATTACAAACCGTGTATATCAATGTTTATCGCAACATAAAAACACGGGAGAATTAAAAACATTATAAACCCAAGGGCGAAGTAGAAGAAAGCAGATTCCTCTGGTGGAAATTGGAAAAGGAGAATGATCATTGTGATAGTTAGAATAAGAACAAGGATCAGAACAGGGTTAAGCATTTTCATAAATCTTTTGAAACTGGGAATTGAGTATAGAAGTGGTGAAAACAAATGGAACGGAAAAGGTAAATTTATAATGAAAATATCAGACAGAGTAATCGAGGCAGATCACCGCATTTAATTCGAGAGATCTTAATTTCCTTATTCGCCGAAGAATCAAATCTTTTTGATTTCGAAGATTTTCTATAAATCCCATGAATTCCGGAATTCAACCCTGTCTCCGTCAAAAGTTAAGACGAATCTTTATTTTTCCTATTTCAATCTTTTGTGATAGCTTCATTCGTATTTTTCGAATAATCGAATTATTTTATCCATATTACTTAATGATGATAAAAACTCAATTTATCAGCTCATATTGGTCACGAAAACATTATTATTGTTAGCCATGACCACCTCACTCAAATTTCGGGACGAAATTTCTTTAACGGGTAGGTACTGTGATGACCCGGGAATTTCTGACCAAATTTAAACTTAATCTTTATATGATTTCGATACGATAAGCAAAGTATGTAATGTTAAGTCTAGAAAAAATTAGAACGATGTTCATATATTCAATTGACCTTCGACTGCTCTCGACGATTTACGAACAATTAATTGTAAATAGATATGTGTGTATGTATATATAAATAATAATTCGAAATATAATTTGAAGTATTATATGTTGTTGTTATTAAAAATTAATAAAATAAAAATAGGGTATTATAATAATTATTATTTAAAATATATCTATATATATAAATAAAGTATATTGAAAATAAATATTTAATGATTGTAATGCTCGCTTGATGTTCCGATTGATATTAAGCAAGTTTAATTCAAACTTATAAGATTTTAAAATAAACGGTGATCCGAAATTGAGTTATGTAAGTTATAGGCTTATTAAAAGTATATTTAGGATCTAATTATTTAATTTTAACACTTTTTATATTTTACCCATAAATGAGAGGGACAGTGATATAATTTTTAGTTATTAAATTAATGATCGAATTTTATACCATAACGACTAAAACAAATAAATATAGTTAATATAAAATTTTGGAATCTTTCCGAAGACTTTCGTCCGCAACTGATTAACAACGGGGTACGAAATTCACTCCGTAAATGAATAATTGATGGCGGCTATTAAATTCCTAACGTGCTAGTACTGTGTAATACTTTATGACTTTATCTCTACATCCATCAATCAATGTATATTATATATTAATGTGGATAGTTAGTTACAAGAAATGAATATCATCAATCACCACCATTTTCCAATACTTAACCTTTCACCACACTTCAAACTGTACTTCTAAAATTTCCTTTTCTATCCTATGTCTAAACCGAGACCACTTATGCACCATCACCTCTTCTCTATCACTTATAATCACTATCATCCTATATGACTACTTCTTGATGCGAGCTGTGTTAACAGCAGAAACTCATCACCACCATGATCTTTTAATATCATCAAAACCCACATAAAATCACCACCTCAACTCACTGCCACAAAATACCTTCGACAAACTACCTCTATCTATGTTAACGTCACACCTCTTAAACATATGCCCCACTAGAACCACCTTGGCCTTCTTCTTCTCCAACACCAAACAACTTTCTGTTGCAGCTTCATTTCTGTTTCTATTAGACACCAAACAGACACCATCTACAACCTGTTTCATTTTCTATTCCTATTTTAGCTGCAAACAAAACCCATTAAGGTAACTACCACCATTCGCTCCTAATAATTGTTTCTATTATGTATCTGTTTCTGTTCAAAACAGCACGAACCAAAATCCCCTTGAGATTATGTATGCTGTACAATTCTGTGTTAATCAAGCAAAACAAACCTACTCAGTTTCGATGTTCTATTTTTCTTTTGTCTTCCAATTAAACGAAACCAAACACTTTCTATTTTCTTCAGTTGCAGTTACTTTCTACCATGTACAACCTACCACCACCACCTTTTATCACTATCATAAACCACTATGGACACCTCCATCGAATAGCTACTACTGCGTCTGTCTTTTTATTTCTGATCACGTGACGAATTGATATGAAGAAGATAATATGTGATATTATTATAATTATGTACTGATGATGGTACAGCAAAATAATTAAGGTGGAAGGAAGAAGACGATGAACTGTACCTTTTGAATTCCATTTTTTTTTCTCCTTTGTGAAACTACACTCCACTGAACCCATCGAATAAATACATTACTGCACTTCTGTTTTCGATTAATACCCAGTTTGAAACACCAATGGGTTATTAGATACTGCTACTGCAGCTGCTATTCGTGTTTAAAAATAGAAGTGTTACAGCTAACCACTGAATGGCATGATAAATCCTTTACAGCTTGGACCCTCCTGGTTGCTGTGAACATCGAATATTTTTTTTTTTTGCCAACCAAAACAGCCATCGTGGAACCATTATCCAATTAATACCCAATATATAATTACATGTGGACCGATGCAAATAAAGTACTACTAGTTCATTTGTTTTTATTTCCCTTGTTGGCCGACCATCCCTAGCAGATAACCCCACTTCATTCATTTTATTATGTGCAACTTGTGATTAAAGTTTTGACATCTATAATTCGTGTTTAATTCAAACCCATATAACTTTTCTATTTGGGCCGTGATATATTATTTTGGACATTCTATTGGGTTTGTGAAGATGTTGGGCCGAAATATTTCCAATTGGGTCGAAACCTATTCTAAATAAATTATGATGATATGATGAACGAAGACAATGGTGATGTTTAGAATTAGGGTTATGATAAAGAAGACGACAGAAAAATCGGGTTATATTTAAAAAGGGTAATATAAAAACAGAATAAGATAAGCAGTGTGGATGGTTTGGTGTGGTGTGGAGAAATCGAGAGGTTACCGGTTCGAGCCCGGGCCGTGACATATTTTTTAAAGACTTTTCCTTTGAGGTAGCCATTATTAATATTATTATTATTATTATTATTATTATTATTATTATTATTATTATTATTATTTTAAACACTACTAATATTATTTTGATACTATTATAATTACTATTTTAACAAATAAATATATATATGTATATATATATATATAATAGTTAATACATATAACCTAACGAAAAATAATATTTTATATAACAAAACGAATATATGAAAAATATATATATTATTAATATAAAAAGTATATAAATAATAAATTTGTATATATATTGTTCGATTACAATTATGTATATTAATAAATATACAAATGATATAGGTTCGTGAATCCGAGGCCAACCCTGCATTGTTCAATGTCGTCATATGTATTTTTACTACAAAATACAGTATTGTGAGTTTCATTTGATCCCTTTTACTCTTTACAATTTTGGGCTGAGAATACATGCAAATGCTTTATTAACTGTTTTACAATATTTATATACGTGAGTTTCATTATTCCTTTTTTTTAAATGCTTTTGCAATATATATTTTTGGGACTGAGAATGCATGCGCTTTTATAACTGTTTTACGAAATAGACACAAGTACTTAAAACTACATTCTATGGTTGGATTATTAAACCGAATATGCCCCTTTTTATTAAGTCTGGTAATCTAAGAATTAGGGAACAGACACCCTAATTGACGCGAACTCTAAAGATAGATCTATCGGGCCCAACAAGCCCCATCCAAAGTACCGGATGCTTTAGTACTTCGAAATTTATATCATGTCCGAAGGAGGATCCCGGAATGATGGGGATATTCTTATATGCATATTGTGAATGTCGGTTACCAGGTGTTCAATCCATATGAATGATATTTTGTCTCTATGCATGGGACGTATGTTTATGAGAAATGGAAATATGAAATCTTGTGGTCTATTGAAATTATGAAATGATTATTTATGTTAAACTAATGAACTCACCAACCTTTTGGTTGACACTTTAAAGCATGTTTATTCTCAGGTATTAAAGAAACCTTCCGCTGTGCATTTGCTTATTCTAGAGATATTACTTGGAGTCATTCATGACATATTTCAAAAGATGTTGCATTCGAGTCGTTGAGTTCATCAAGATTATTATTAAGTCAATTATATTTGGATATATTATGAAGTGCTTTACATGCCTGTCAACTGTCGATGTAACGAAAGTTTGTCTTTTAAAAACGAATGCAATGTTTGTAAAATTTATCATATAGTGGTCAATTACCTCGCGATGAAATCAACTGTTGTGAATCGTTTGTAATCGATATGGACTTCGTCCGGATGGATTAGGACGGGTCATTTCACTAGTTTCCAAATGATGGTTCCCACATGTGTTATGTGACTCACATGGGCTGCTAAGATCTGATCATTAGAGTGTATATACCAATAGTACATACATCTAAAAGCTGTGTATTGTACGAGTACGAATACGGGTGCATACGAGTAGAATTGTTGATGAAACTGAACGAGGATGTAATTGTAAGCATTTTTGTTAAGTAGAAGTATTTTGATAAGTGTCTTGAAGTCTTTCAAAAGTGTATGAATACATATTAAAACACTACATGTATATACATTTTAACCGAGTCGTTAAGTCATCGTTAGTCGTTACATGTAAATGTTGATTTGAAACCTTTAAGTTAACGACCTTGTTAAATGTTGTTAACCCAATGTTTATTATATCTAATGAGATGTTAAATTATTATATTATCATGATATTATGATATATTAATATATCTTAATATGATATATACACATTTAAATGTCGTTACAACGATAATCGTTACATATATGTCTCGTTTCGAAATCCTTAAGTTAGTAGTCTTGTTTTTACATATGTAGTTCATTGTTAATATACATAATGACATGTTTACTTATCATTTATCATGATTAAACATAGTGTATCAATATCTTAATATGATTCATATATATTTAGTAAGACGTTGTTATAACGATAATCGTTATATATATCGTTTCGAGTTTCTTAAATCAATAAACTCAATTTTATGTATATAACTCATAGTTAAAATACCTAATGAGATACTTACTTATCATAATATCATGTTAACTATATATATAATTATATATATATATATATATGTCATCATATAGTTTTTACAAGTTTTAACGTTCGTGAATCACCGGTCAACTTGGGTGGTCAATTGTCTATATGAAACCTATTTCAATTAATCAAGTCTTAACAAGTTTGATTGTTTAACATGTTGGAAACACTTAATTGTGTAAATATCAATTTCATTTAATATATATAAACATGGAAAATTTCGGGTCACTACACTAGCCAATTGAGCCTTCAGCTTATTAATACGATCTTTGTTGGGGCCTGCAACCAACATGTCGTCTACATATAATAGTAAAATGACAAAATCATTGTCTCCAAACCTCTTGAAATATGCACAAGGGTCTGCATAAAGTCTGTTATATTCAAGGCTCATTATGAAAGAATCAAATCTCTTGTACCAGCATCTCGGCGCCTGTTTGAGATCATACAGAGATTTCTTTAATCTGCAAACCAAGTTCTTTTCTTCTTCAAGATTTCCATGAAGAAATGCAGTTTTCACATCTAGCTGCTCTAGATGCAAATCAAATGTAGCACACATCGCTAGAACTACTCGAATTATTGTAAGTCGAACCACAGGAGAAAATATTTCATTAAAGTCTGTACCTTCTTTCTGAGAATATCCTTTAACCACCAGTCTTGCACGATACCGCTCCACTTGATCATCACCATTTCGTTTGATCTTATACACCCATTTATTTACAATAGGTTTTCTACCTTTCGGCAATGGCACAAGTTCCCATGTTTTATTTTTATGAAGAGCTTCAATTTCTTCCTGCATAGCCGTCTTCCACTGAGATGCATCTGAATGATTCAGTGCCTCACGAAGAGTTGTTGGCTCTCCTTCCTCTGTTAGAAGACAATATGCAACATTGCTTTCCATAATATAATCCGAGTGCCACCCTGGACGTTTCCTTTCCCGATTAGAAATACGAGTCGATGGAGCTTCATCAACGACTACTTGATTTTCATCGTGCTCTGGTACTGCTTCAGAAGAATCTTTATGAAATTCATTACCCACATGTATCGGTATAGTTTCTTTTGAAGTGCTAACATTTTCAAGATCTTTGTCTTCCGTAAAGACAACATCTCTGCTGATGACTACTTTGTGGGCAGTGGGGTCCCATAAGCGATACCCCTTAACTCCATCAGCATACCCCAAGAATAAACACTTTATGGACTTCGGATCCAACTTTGTCGTTTCTTGAGAATTGTACATTGCGTACACAGGACTTCCAAATACATGAAGGTCAGAATAATTAACTGGTTTTCTAGTCCACATTTCCATCAGCGATTTCAACTCAATTGCAGTTGATGGTGACCGATTTATCACGTAACATGCAGTACTTACTGCTTCTGCCCCGAATGATTTTCCAAAGCTTGCAGTTGCCAACATCGCCCTTGTTCTATCTAACAAGGTCCTGTTCATCCGCTCTGCCACTCCATTTTGTTGAGGAGTGTATGCCATCATGAATTATCTTTTGATACCTTCTTGTTTGCAGGACTTATCAAATTCATCACCAGTGTATTCTCCTCCATTATCTGTCCCCAAACACTTGATCTTTTTACCAGATTCAAGTTCAACCCGCGCTTTGTAAACTTTGAAAACTTCAAACACATCTACTTTCCTCTTGATTGGGTACACCCAACATCTCCTAGTGTAATCATCAATAAATGATACAAAATACTTTGCTCCTCCTAGGGATTGAACTGGTGCTTGCCACACATCAGAGTGAACCAATTCTAGAACCAATTTACTTCTAGAATTTGATGTGTTAAACTTCAGGCGATACTGCTTGCTGATTACACAATGCTCAAAGAAAGGTAGCGATACCTTTGTAAGACCAGGAATAAGATTTCTTTCAACAAGAATCTTCATACCTTGTTCAGACATGTGTCCAAGCTTTTGATGCCATGTCATAGCAATTTTATCACTTGAACTATTCGAAGCAACAGATGCTTTCGATTCCTGTACCGTCTCGCCTTTCAGAATGTATAAATTAGTACCCACCTTTTCTCCTTTCATAAGTACAACCGCGACTTTCTTGATTATTATGACCTTCTCATGTATCACCATCTTACAACCAAGATCATCCAATTGTCCTAAAGACAATAAGTTCTTCTTCAAACCCTCCACGTGTCGTACACCTTAAATAGTACGAACTGTACCATCGTGCATCTTCAGAATGATATCTCCAATTCCAATGATCTTTAGTTTATGATCATTGCAACTATATACAGATCCTCCTGAGATACGTTCATATTGTTTGAACCATTCTCTTCTAGGGGTCATAAGAAAAGTAGCTCCCGAGTCAAATAACCAAACATCAACAAATGTATTTCTACCTTCATTTGCTACCACTGCCTCACTAACCAAAGCAGTCCTATCATCTGAAGTGCTTGCAATATTTCCTTGAGGATTTGAGTTATTTAAACTCCGAAAATCCTTCTTCAGGTGACCTTTCTTGCCACAATTGTAGCATGTATAGGTCTTCTTCTTTTTAGACTTCGGTTTACCATGATTGTGACTCCCACTTGGGCCACGTTCCGTTGATCTCCCTCCTGACATCACCAAGGCCTCCACTTGCTGTGAACCGGCCTGTTTGTCCTCCTTGTTATTGTGCCGATTTTCTTCTTCTAGAATAGCAGCCGCAACTTCATCATAGACTAGATACTCCGAGAGAACATTATTGGTTAAGTTAATAATGAGTTGATCATACGAGTCAGGTAGACTCTGAAGTAAAAGTTCAGCACATTCTTTTGGCTCTATATTGCAACTTAATGAAGCGAGTTAAGAAAATAGAGTATTCAAAGAATTAATGTGCTCATTAACTGAAGTAGATTCATTCATGCGTAGCGCATAAAGTTTCCTCTTAAGGAATATCTTGTTGTGGAGTGATTTGGTCTCGTACAAATTAACGAGGTGATCCCAAATCTCTTTCACCGTCTTCTTTTCTTCAATTCTAGACAAAACGCCATCTGCTAGTGCCAGATGAAGATTTGCGATAGCCTGGCCGTCCATCTCTTCCCATTTTTCATCAGTGACTTCGGCGGACCGTCCACTAATGGCCGCCAAACACTTGTCCTTTCTCATGATAGCTTTCATCTTTAATTTCCATAACGAGAAGTTACTCCCGTTGAACTTTTCAATTTTGAATTTCGTAGACATTGCTATAATCACAATCTTCTTTTCGACAATACTATTTTTCTGAGAAATAGTACCCGAGAACTTGTAATGACCCTGATTTTTTCGATCGTTCTATACTTATAAGATTAATATTTACATAAATTAAACCTTACCAACATGATAAGCAATCCAAATTGTTGAGTTTTGTGTTTTTGAAAAGAGTTTTACACAACGTTTGACCGTCCAATTTGACCGATGATATCACTAACTATATAACATACGATAATTATATGTTTGTGTATATATATGTATTTATATATATTTAACATGATCTAATTTAACATCTCATTGTGTACTAATAACAATGAGTTATAAGTATACTTAGAAACTACTAACTTAAGTTTTCAAAACGATAACTATACGTAACGTTCTTTGATATATATACTTATAACCTATAATGCTTATACAAGTATCGTATAAATATGTATTTAATCATTTTTAAAGGGCTTATATACATAAAATAATATAAGTATATTCACAAAAGATAGTTATATTTGAATTCTCGTTCCGTTTCCTCAAGATTTCTATACGTATATCTAGGGTATATGTACCCGTATCATACCCAGCTTCTATACGTATTTACTATTGGTATATACATATCAAATCAACATCCTAATCAGCCATATTACTGCCCTAGATATGAGGTAACTAGGATTTGTAAGCTAGCATGGATATTATTACAAAATAACAAACTAAAAATCTTGTCCTTGTCTCCCCATTCATGTTTTAAGGGCTCTCCCCATTTCATTTCTAGTTCACCATTCTCACTTCCAATTACTCTCTAACTCACCTACTTACAAGCCATAAGAAACCCACATCAATTCAGTAAGTAACCATGAAGATCTAGCTTCAAAAACAAGCCTTAATCATCATAACAAATTCCTTTCAAGAACACTTCAATAGTCCTTCCAAGTATACAAGTTTACTTCCAACCTTTTGATCTAACTCCACCACTCTTTGATTCCAAGATTATTTCTTATCTTTTGCAGTAAATTTGTCCAAGTAACTTGAGGTAGTAACCTTGTTCATAATCTTATTCAATTCATATTCATATAGCTATCTTATTTTGTGATATAAAATTTTAACAACAAGAACATAGTTTGAATGATTTCAAACTTGTTCGCAAACTAAATAGATCCTTCTAATTTAACTTTTAAAACACTTCAAGACTGTAATATATCATAAGGATATGCTAACGTAACAAGATATCATAAGGATATTTTGGAAAAATGATATTTCTTATGAATTTGTTAATATATAAAAATCTCATGGTATAACTCAAATTGTAAGTATTTTTATAAAAATGATCATCTAGATGTTCTTTTTATGACGGAAATGATCACTTTCATAAGATTCACTAAAGTTTGACCTATAACCTGTGATTTTGAATGCAAACTAAGGTATTTACAGTTCATATTCATAAATACTGACTCGATCCAAGGAAGTGACAAGTTAAACTAACAAAAACGGAGTTATATTGAAGAAACTACGGCTAAAACAAAATTGGGTATCCGAAGCTAGTTTAGCTACGAAACTAATTGGAGTAAAACTAAAATAATCATATCTTTGCTAATTAATATGATATTTTATATATATTTACTTATGATTTGATTTTATATATTTCAGGACCACCCGTAAACAACACGAGAAGATTAATTATAAGACCTTATGATTGTACGCAACACGTCATTTGACAACACGGTACTTTATGTACGCAACACGTCATTTGACAACATGGTACCATGGGTCGAGATTAATTCTGATCAATACGAATACGATGGGGTCTTTATTTATTTTATTGAGCAACTAATTGTGGACCACTAACATTGGACTGCTAACTACGGACTAATAGATATTAAAAGTATTATAAGTATATATGTAACGATTATTTGAAAAGAAAATATGTTAATATATTATATATATGGTTAGGTTCGTGATATCTATCGGAGACCAAGTCGTGTTAAATATCTTCAAGGCAAAAGTGAGTATATAGTCCCACTTTTAAACTCTAAATATTTCAAGATGAGAATACATGCATTTTATGATTTACGTTATGGACACAAGTGATTAAAAATATATATTCTACGTTGAGTTGTACCACTGGCATACTTCCCTGTAACTTGGTAACTACTATTTACATGCGGTATTGTAAACGTGAATCCTGTTGATAGATCTATCAGGCCTGACAACCCCAACCGGACTGGACGACCAGTATTCAACGGTTGCACAGTACTTCGTTTCGGTGACTACACTTGGTACGGTGTAGTGAGATTTCATAATAAAGGGAATATGCGACGTTGATTAAATGTTAAGTATGGTTATCAAGTGCTCAACCACTTAGAATATTTTTATTAAAACGTTTATGTATATTAAATCTTGTGGTCTATATTTATAACGCTGCTAGCATTAAACCTATATCTCACCAACTTTATGTTGACGTTTTAAGCATGTTTATTCTCAGGTGATAATTAAAAGCTTCCGCTGCATTATGCCGAATTTAAGCAGGATTTGGAGTATGCATATTTGTATCAAAAATAAAACTGCATATCGGAAGATTTGTAATGTGAAATATGTTGGAAATCGTATTGTTATTATCAAATGTAAAGTTTGTAAAACTAAGATTATCGCTAAACGATAATCATTATTATGCTGTTTGAACCTTTAATTATAATAAATATTATGGTTTGTATTATAAAAACGTATGCAGATTTTGAAAAATGTCACATATAGAGGTCAATACCTCGCAATGACACCAATGAGTACGTGACGTTTATATTCGATATGAACGGGACGCTTCAGGTGGTATCAGAGCGTTGGTCTTAGAGAACCAGAAAATTTGCATTAGTGTGTCTTATCGAGTTTGTTAGGATGCATTAGTAAGTCTGGACTTTGACCATGTTTGATTTCGAAAACTATTGCTTATCCTTGTTGGTTAAAAATTAATATGTAAATAATATGTGGTACTAACGTGCTAGTTGTTATGTGATAGATGTCTCGCTTAGAACTTGTTATCACATTGATAATGCTAAAAACGAACATATATTTCATAGCATTATTCCCCAAGAAAGACAAGCTTTTAGTTGCAAATGTTCTATTTACAAGTGATATTCGTTTAAATATTAAAAGGTGAAGACAAAAGACAGATTCGACGAATTGAAGACGCAAACGACCAAAAAGCTCAAAAGTACAAAATACAATCAAAGAGGTTCCAATTATTGATGAAAAATGTCTCGAAATTACAAGAGTACAAGATTCAAAACGCAAAGTACAAGATATTAAATTGCACCCAAGGACGTTCGAAAATCCAGAACCGGGACCAGAGTCAATTCTCAACGCTCGACGCAACGGACTAAAAATTACAAGTTAACTATGTATATAAATATAATATAATATATAATTAATTCTTAAAATTAATATATATATTATAATATATTTATAAAATGTCGGTAAATTAAAAGACAAACCTTTGTGAGCTGGAATTACGAACTCCGCGAGTTGCGGAGTATGGAGGCCAAAAATGCCGCGACTCGCGGAGTAGCCAAATACGAAAATCCCTATAAAACCCAATGAATTCTGATCATTTTTATCATTCAATATATATCCATCCATCTATCTATATGTAATATTTATATTTATAATTTATATTTTAATTTTAATTTTAATCCTAATAATAAGGGTATGTTAGCGAATGTTGTAAGGGTGTAAGTCGAAATTCTGTCCGTGTAACGCTACGCTATTTTTAATCATTGTAAGTTATGTTCAACCTTTTTAATTTAATGTCTCGTAGCTAAGTTATTATTATGCTTATTTAAAACGAAGTAATCATGATGTTGGGCTAATTACTAAAATTGGGTAATTGGGCTTTGTACCATAATTGGGGTTTGGACAAAAGAACGACACTTGTGGAAATTAGACTATGGGCTATTAATGGGCTTTATATTTGTTTAACTAAATGATAGTTTGTTAATGTTAATATAAAGATTTATAATTGGACGTACCCATAAATTACCATATACACTCGATCGGACACGATGGGCGGGGTATTTATATGTACGAATAATCGTTCATTTAACCGGACACGGGAATGGATTAATAGCCACTAGAATAATTAAAACAGGGGTGAAATTATGTACAAGGACACTTGGCATAATTGTTAACAAAGTATTAAAACCTTGGGTTACACTCAGTCGACATCCTGGTGTAATTATTAAACAAATTATTAAAATCTTGTTACAGTTTAAGTCCCCAATAGTTGGAATATTTAACTTCGGGTATAAGGATAATTTGACGAGGACACTCGCACTTTATATTTATGACTGATGGACTGTTATGGACAAAAACCAGACGGACATATTAAATAATCCAGGACAAAGGACAATTAACCCATGGGCATAAAACTAAAATCAACACATCAAACATCATGATTACGGAAGTTTAAATAAGCATAATTCTTTTATTTCATATTTAATTCCCTTTATTTTATATTTAATTGCACTTCTAATTATAGCACTTTTATTTATTGTTATTGTATTTAATTGCACTTTTAATTATCGTACTTTTTAATTATCGCAAGTTTATTTTATCGCACTTTTATTTATCGCAATTTCATTATCGTTATTTACTTTACGCTTTAAATTAAGTCTTTTATTTATTTAATATTTTACATTTTGTTTTAACTGCGACTAAAGTTTTAAAATCGACAAACCGGTCATTAAACGATAAAAAAATCCCCCTTTATAATAATAATATTACTTATATATATTTGTATTTTTATAAAAGTAAACTAATATAGCGTTAAGCTTTGTTTAAAGATTTTCCCTGTGGAACGAACCGGACTTACTAAAAACTACACTACTGTACGATTAGGTACACTGCCTATAAGTGTTGTAGCAAGGTTTAAGTATATCCATTCTCTAAATAAATAAATATCTTGTATAAAATTGTATCGTATTTAATAGTATTTCCTTGTAAAATTTAATAGTATTTTATACCCCTTAGCTTTAACTATCAAGTATATTTTTGGCGCCGCTGCCGGGGAAAATCAAACTTAAAAGCCGGAAGCGCAACGCTAAATAAAGAAGAAAAAAAAGATTTTTATTTTTAGTTTACTTTTATTAAAATTCACTTTTGTAAAAATACGTTTTTAATTATTCGAAAATATAAAAAGAAAACAAAAATTTATATATTTTTTTTTAAGATTTTGTTAAATATTTAAGTTTTATAAAGTTTCTTTATTTTTATTTTATAAAAATATAAGTTTTATTTAAATATTTTTATTTAAAACATAAAAAAAACCGAAAAAAAAATTAATATATATATAAATCTATTTTTAAGATATTTTTAAAATTATAAAGTAGTTCTATTTTTATTTTAGTTTTTAAATATAAGTTTTTATTATATAAATATTTTTATTTAAACAGAAAATATAAAACAGAATATAAAAAAAAAAACGCGTCGAATTTTAATCAACCTGTCATCTGAAAATTGGAACCCCGCGACTCGCGGAGTTTGCAGCTTCGAATACCGCGACTTGCGGAGACACTCTGACAGAAACCCTAATCAGGCATTAAATACGGGGTAATTATTAATTATTATTATTATTAACCCTAATTACTTATTATTATTGTAATTAGTTTTAAGTTTCTTTTTATTTAATTTATATATTTAGTTAAATTAGTTTAATTAATGTAAAATTACTAGTTTTAATAAATAAATAATATAAAAATAATATTTTTATAAAAATTGTACTTTTTACAACTTTTTGTATATTTTTATATTTTCTCCCTTTTTAATTGTTTTAGCGTAATATTTGTATTTTTCGTTAATTTTTAGTTTTAAACTTAGTTTTTGCCATAATTATTTTTTACTTCTAGATTTTTAGGCTTTGCCGTAAAATCCCTTAAGTGCCTTTTCTTTAGACTAAGATTTAGGTACTTTAGAATTTTGCGACGCCTTTTTAAGTTTTAGTTTCTTTTTAAGTTATTGCCATTTGGGATATAGTTTTTCTTGTAAGCTTTAATATTTTTAGACACCTTTTACCTATGTATCAATTATCATTCCAATTAGTAATCTCAATTTGCGATTATAATTTTAAGTTAGTGATAGTAATAAGGTTGGGTTAGTCGAGTGTTTTTAAGTTCTATAAGTCACTCTTTTTCTTTCTTATTTTTATTTTTCGATCTTTTTCCGACACGCTCTTTTTCTTTCTTATTTCTCGCTATTCTAGTTTTTAGGACATAGATTTTTTATTCTACTTCTTATCTAAATTTCTTAAAATTACGAAAATTTATTTTAAGTGGTTAAATTGATAGACATCAAAATTTTCTGGTTCGTAGTAATAGTTGGATTTGTACGTGGACCGGGTTATTGGAGCCAAACAGTCCTCAATTATATTGAGACCAAACGAATCCTGCCCCTCTGCTGCATCTTTTGGCTATTCGAAACGTGGGCAAAATCAGAAAAGTCTATTAATTGGATAACTTATATAATTTTTCTTTCCTTTTTAAAAACTAATAGGATATTCAGTGAATGCACCGAGCAAGACGTTCACCACCTTTTGTACGTTCACCACCTGTAACTAGATCAAGACATTTAGCAAATATTACCGCCGTTGATTTTTCTTTAGAATCGTCATCCAGTCGACCAAGTACTCCAGTTCAAATTTCCAATAATCCATTTTTTGAACCCGACCTCACAATTGAGAATCCGGAGAATATTCATGGACGATTCATAGATCCTGAACCACTAAACTTTCCTCCGGAACCACCAATCATTCAAACAGAGATTGTTGAGGAACGAACCATTAAATCAGAATCCTCTAGTGATTCCGATTCAACAAATTCAATTATGGAGAATCTAGAACCTTTAAGTATGGAAGACCGAATGAGAGCTAAACGCACTGGCCAAGGTCACGCAATTACTCATCCTGACATTAATGCGCCAGATTATGAAATCAAAGGACAAATTCTACACATGGTGACTAATCAATGCCAATTTAGTGGTGCGCCGAAGGAAGATCCAAATAAACATCTTCGTACCTTTAATAGGATCTGCACTCTATTTAAAATAAGAGAAGTTGAGGATGAACAGATATATCTCATGTTATTTCCCTGGACTTTAAAGGGAGAAGCCAAAGATTGGTTGGAATCGTTACCTGAAGGGGCGATTGATACATGGGACGTTTTAGTTGAAAAATTTCTTAAACAATTCTTTCCTGCATCTAAAGCCGTAAGACTTCAAGCAGAAATTGTTACGTTCACACAGAAGCCAAATGAAACTCTATATGAGGCGTGGAAAAAATTTGGAAAGTTATTAAGAGGATGTCCGCAACATGGTTTAGACACCTGTCAAATAGTATAAATATTCTACCAAGGATGCGACATCACTACAAGAAAAGACATCGATATAGCAGCTGGTGGTTCCATTATGAAGAAAACCGAAACTGATGCTTATAAAATTATTGATAACACTGCTTCCCACTCACATAAGTGGCACCAAGAAAAAGATATCGTTAGATCATCTAAAGCAGCTAGAGCCGATTCTAGCCATGACTTAGATTCCATTTCCGCAAAGATAGATGCTGTCGAGAGACGAATGGAAAAGATGACTAAGGATATTCACTCAATACGAATTAGTTGTGAGCAGTGTGGAGGACCACATTTGACAAAAGATTGTCTTAGTATTGAATTAACAATGGAACAAAGAGAGAATATTTCATACATAAACCAAAGACCTGGAAATAATTATCAGAATAATTATCAACCGCCAAGACCTATTTACAATCAAAATCAGAACTATAACCGAAATATTCCATACAACAACCAACAAGGTCCTAGCAATTAACAAGTATCCAACAATACTTACAATCAGCAAAGACCTAATTTTCAAAACAAACCACCACAAACCGATGATAAAAAGCCAAATTTAGAAGATATGATGACGAAGCTAGTTGAAACTCAAACGCAGTTTTTCACATCTCAAAAACAAACCAATGAACAAAATGCTCAAGCATTTAGAAATCAACAAGCTTCTATTCAAAATCTGGAACAAGAAGTAAGTAACCTAGCAAGATTAATAGGTGAAAGAAAACCGGGAAGTTTACCTAGTGATACAAATGCTAACCCCGGAATGAAACAGCTAAAGCCATTACCACAAGAAGTGGTACAACACTTAAACCACCTGAAATACCTATAACTTCTGATGAAGCTATTCCTACTCCACAAGAACCACAACCTGATCAAGATAAGGAAAAAGAACCGGTAGTTGAAAAGGTTAATGAAGATAACACAGTTAAGGATAAACCTTATGTTAAACCATACCAACCACCACTTCCTTACCCGAGTAATATGAAGAAAGAGAAACTTGAAGCCGAGCAATCCAAATTCTTGGATATGTTTAAACAGATAAATGTAAATCTTACTTTCATTGATGTGATTTCAGGAATGCCTAGATATGCTAAATTCATGAAAGATCTAATCTCAAATAGAAAGAAAATGGAAGAACTCTCGGCTATTACTATGAACGCTAATTGTTCAGCAGTGCTGTTGAATAAGATACCAGAAAAACTATCTGATCCAGAAAGTTTCACAATTCCATGTTTTCTGGGTAGTCTTAGTTCAATAGAAGCATTGGCAGACTTAGGTGCTAGTATAAATCTAATGTCGTATTCACTATACGCTAAACTAGACCTTGGAGAATTGAAACCAACAAGAATAAGTATACAACTAGCCGATCGATCAATAAAATATCCTAGAGGGATAATGGAGAACATGCTAGTTAAAGTTGGTACTTTAGTATTTCCAGTAGATTTTGTTGTTCTGGACATGGAAGAAGATTCTCAAGTTCCTCTCATATTAGGAAGACCATTCTTAAACACGGCTAAAGCAATGATAGACGTGTTCGGTAAGAAACTGACCCTAAGTATAGAGGACGAGAGTGTTACCTTTTTAGTTGATAGAGCAATGCAACAACCTCAATCTGCAGATGATACATGTTATTATATTCAAACTATAGATTCACATGCAGAATTATTAGAAGAATTTCCAGAATTACAAGGAACAGGAGAATGTTCTTTAGGAGAAGGAACATAACAAATTGATGAAGCTGAAATGTTAGCTTCACTTATAGCTAATGGATATGAACCAACAACAGAAGAAATTCAAATGCTAAAAGAAGAAGACAGATATCGATATAAATCATCGATAGAAGAACCTCCGAAATTAGAGTTAAAGCCACTTCCAAACCATTTGGAATACGCTTATTTACATGGTGAATCTGAATTACCTGTAATAATATCGTCTTCTCTTACTGAAAATGAGAAATCACAACTCATTTCTGTGTTGAAAGCTCATAAACCAGCCATTGCATGGAAGATTCATGATATTAAAGGAATAAGTCCTTCGTATTGCATACATAAAATCCTTATGGAAGAAGGTCATAAAACGTATGTGCAATGCCAACGAAGACTAAATCCTAATATGCAAGATGTAGTTAAGAAAGAAATTATTAAACTACTAGATGCAGGTTTAATATATCCAATTTCTGATAGTCCATGGGTAAGCCCAGTTCAATGCGTGCCTAAGAAGGGTGGCATGACTGTCATTACAAATGAGAAAAATGAGCTTATTCCTACTAGGATTGTAACAGGATGGCGTGTGTGTATTGATTATAGAAAATTAAATGACGCCACCAGAAAAGATCACTTTCCCTTACCTTTCATTGATCAAATGTTGGAAAGATTAGCCGAAAATAGTTATTATTGTTTTCTTGATGGATTTTTCGGATATTTTCAAATTCCAATAGCACCCGAAGATCAAGAGAAAACCACGTTCACGTGCCCTTATGGTACTTTTGCTTACAAACGCATGCCATTTGGACTTTGCAATGCCCCTGCAACCTTTCAAAGGTGTATGATGGCGATTTTTCATGACATGATAGAAGAATGCATGGAAGTTTTCATGGATGACTTTTCAGTCTTCGGTGATACATTTGAATCATGTCTAGTTAATCTGGAACGAATGCTTATTAGATGCGAACAATCAAATCTAGTTCTTAATTGAGAGAAATGTCATTTCATGGTTAAAAAAGGCATCGTTCTTGGACATAAAATCTCAAAGGAAGGAATTGAAGTGGATAGAGCTAAAGTAGATGTAATTGCTAAACTTCCACATCCCACCAATGTTAGAGGAGTTAGGATTTTTCTAGGACATGCCAGTTTTTACCGACGTTTCATAAAAGATTTTTCTAAAATTGCCACTCCTATGAATAAACTCCTAGAAAAGGATGCTCCATTCATATTTTCAGATGAATGTATCAAATCTTTTAATATTCTTAAAGAAAAACTTACTAATGCGCCGATCATGATAACACCAAATTGGAATCTACCATTTGAACTAATGTGCGATGCAAGTGATTTTGCAATGGGAGCCGTTTTAGGACAAAGGATTGAAAAATGATTTCAACCTATATATTATGCTAGTAAGACGTTACAAGGAGCACAAACGAACTATACAACTACTGAAAAAGAACTCCTTGCTATTGTCTTTGCTTTTGACAAATTTCGTTCATATCTCGTTCTAGCAAAAACGGTGGTCTATACCGACCATTCTGCTCTTATTTTCGAAACAAGATGCCAAACCAAGATTAATCCGTTGGATCTTACTCTTACAAGAGTTCGATATTGAAATCCGAGATAAAAGAGGAGCAGAAAATCTCGCCGCTGATCATCTTTCTCGTCTTGAAAATCCCGAATTAGAAGTTCTAAATGAATCGGCCATACAAGACAACTTTCCTGATGAATATCTATTGAAGATAGATTATAATGAAATTCCATGGTTTGCAGACTATGCAAACTATTTAGTATGTGGATTCCTTGAAAAAGGATTATCGTACCAAAAACGAAAGAAATTCTTCAGTGATATAAAACACTATTTCTGGGAAGATCCACATCTGTTTAAAAGTTGTCCTGATGGAATAATACGCCGATGTGTATTCGGAGATGAAGCTAGTAAAATTTTAAACCATTGTCACACAGGACCAACAGGAGGGCATTATGGGCCTCAACTAACAGCAAGAAAAGTTTACGATGCTGGATTCTATTGGCCTACAATTTACAAAGACGCACACCTTCTTTGCAAATCCTGTGATGCTTGTCAAAGGGCCGGAAAAATAAGTCAACGTGATGAAATGCCACAAAATGTCATACAAGTATGTGAAGTATTTGACATTTGGGGTATTGACTTTATGGGTCCATTTCCAAAATCTCATAATAATCTCTACATTCTCGTTGCCATTGATTATGTATCTAAATGGGCGGAAGCACAAGCTCTCCCAACTAACGATGCACGAGTTGTAGTCAACTTTTTAAAACGTCTTTTTGCAAGGTTTGGAACACCGAAAGCTTTAATAAGTGATCGGGGAACTCATTTCTGTAATAATAAACTTGAGAAAGTTCTTAAAAGATATGGAGTAACTCATAAAATCTCCACTGCTTATCATCCACAAACAAGTGGACAAGTTGAAAATACCAACCGAGCTTTAAAACGTATTCTAGAGAAAACCGTAGGATCAAATCCGAAGGAATGGTCCATTAAATTGGAGGATGCACTCTGGGCTTTTAGAACAGCCTACAAAACTCCAATTGGAACCACACCTTTTAGACTTGTTTATAGAAAAGCATGTCATCTTCCAGTAGAAATTGAACACAAAGCATTTTGGGCTTTGA